>NC_069501.1:1262079998-1262289998 GCF_027579735.1 Bombina bombina | reverse complement strand
AAATACACAAGGAAAACCGTGCTATAAAATCATATATATAAAATATTTATTTACGAATAAAAATGACTAACAAACATTGAAAGAGTCTATAAAAGACACATGTAATATAAATATATCTATCTGTTAGTGAGATAAAACAATGGGGGAGATTTATCAAACAGCCAATGCTGCTTTCTCAGTCCAATGTTTCCAGCTCACCAGAAACATAAGTTAAGAAGCAAACGGTTATAAGACCACTGCTCCTTAACTCATCCACCACCTGTGAGGTGGCAGACAGCAATCACCCAGATCAGATACTATTGGGATGATTGACACCCCCTGCTAGTAGCCGATTGGCAGCAAATGTTCAGGGGGCAGCATTGCACAAGAATTTCACCAGAAATGCTTGTGCAATGCTAAATGCCGACAGCGTATGCTGTCAGCATTTATTTGTTAAATCGGCCCCACCTGTTGGGCTCACTTATCACTTGACACCGAATGGCTCCTGATGCCCCTGTTTCCGAGCAAGGCTTCAGGCTCGCCGGAAACATGAGTTAAGAATCAGCAGTCAGCCAATAGGATATGATCGGGTTGATTGACACCCCTGCTAGCGGCATTTATCGATGTGCGGCAGACATGATCGCTACAGCCGATCATGTCCGTCCGCACATTAATAAATCGGCCCCATGTATTATTATTGCAGGATCTCTTTGAGCAAA
Source organism: Bombina bombina (assembly GCF_027579735.1). Lineage (NCBI taxonomy): Eukaryota > Metazoa > Chordata > Amphibia > Anura > Bombinatoridae > Bombina > Bombina bombina. Next base: position 1,262,289,300 of record NC_069501.1, on the reverse strand, counting down.
ATGTTAACAATTCAAAAATGATTAAAATGTCAAGGTATTGATACAAGCAAAGGATGTATATAAAATATGCTCATACAATGAGTAACATAGTAGATGAGGTTGAAAAAAGACCGAAGTCCATCGAGTTCAACCTATACAAATCAAAAATACTTACAAAAAGCTCTAGTTAAGCTTAAATAATCCCACTAAAAGGTGACACATTTAATACTTGCAATCATATCTATGGATTTTGTTCGCTGACAGAAATGTATCCAAACATTTTTTAATGTATTTAGGGTATTGGCATTCACTACCTCCTTTGGAAATGAGTTTCACAATTTCATTGCTCTAACAATGAAAAAATGTTTCCGTTGCAGGAGATTAAATCGCCTTTCCTCCAATCTTAAATTGTGACCTCTTGTTACAAACAATTTTCTTGGACTAAACATAGCTTCTGCTATCTCTGTATATGGGCATTGAATATATTTATATAAATTAATCATGTCACCTCTCAAGCGGCTTTTTTTTCTAAAGAAAACAGACCCAGTTTGGCTAGCCTCTCCTTATAGCTTAAATTTTCCAATCCCCTTAGTAGCTTTGTTGCCCTTCTCTGAACTTTTTCTAGTTCTACAATATCTTTTTTGCAATCGGTCCCCAGAACTGCACTCCATGCTTAAGGTGAGGTTTTACCAGGGCTTTATATAGTGATAGAATTATGCTTTTCTCCATTGAATCATTGCTTCTTTTAATACATGCTAGTATCTTATTAGCCTTTGAAGCAGCTGCCCTGCACCCATCTTTAGCTTGTTATCTGTTACTACTCCCACATCCCTTTCCTCCTCTGTTTGGCTAAGTCTTGTCCCATTTAAATAACATGTTGCCTTCTTATTTTTACTTCCAAAATGTAGATTCTTCCATTTTCTGTATTAAATCTAATTTTACCGTGTTAAATCTCATTTTCATTTATCTGCCCATACGTAAGGGGCGAGGTATAGGAAAGGCCACTTTTTGACTCTATGGGGCCCATTTATCAAGCTCCGAATGGAGCTTGTGCGCCCGTGTTTCTGGTGAGTCTTCAGACTCGCCAGAAACAGCAGTTAGGAAGCAGCGGTCTAAAGACCACTGCTCCATAACCCTGTCCACCTGCTCTGATGAGGCGGACAGGAATCGCCGGAAATCAAACCGATCGAGTACGATCGGGTTGATTGAAACCTCCCTGCTGGAGGCTGATTGGCTGCGAGTCAGCAGGGGGCAGCGTTGCACCAGCAGCTCTTGTGAGCTGCTGGTGCAATGTTAAATGCGGAGAGCGTATTGCTCTCCGCATTCAGCGAGTTCTTGCGGACCTGATCCGCACTGTCGGATCAGGTCCGCAAGACCTTTAATAAATAGGCCCCTATATGGTCAATATTATATAAAGGCCACATACGGACCAACTTACTATTAAGCACTTCAACTATTGATATATCATGGATATATATAGCGTATACAACATATACATGTATATAAACAAAACTTTACAAAATACAACCAGTATAAATGAACAAACAATGTAAATAGACTTTACAAATACACATGCCAAGTGTCAGTGATTTTACATTGAAAGCAGTAGTATTTGTGTAATTAAGTATAATTCTAGGCTGGTACAGTATAAAGGGTTTGGAAATATGGACAATTATGAATCACAATCAGAGTGGACCTGAGCTTCTGGAGAGTATAATGAAACACAGTGGTCCACTGGTGGGACATGGGAGATGCAGGTAGCAAACTCAAGTATTAGCGAGATGACGTGAGTGGGAGTAGGGAGATTATGGGTGACACTGGATTACGCAGCATAAAGAACATATGGGGTTAATAAATATGTTTCTACCTGAATGTTAAGGGCTCTAAAATAGTACTATGCATGAGGATGTTCTGCCAGTGGTGAGAATATAGAGAGCCAGTGGACCTTGGCTATAGACAGCTGTCCAAATAGGTGGGGTATTATGCTAAAACAAGGATAGACCCTACTATATAGCAAAGATGAAATCACTCAGAGGAGAGGTGCATGGAAACTAATAGTTTAACTCTCTAAATTGCTGGTGTTTGACAACAGTTTGTATAATAATAGACCCATTAAGGTGAATATAATCTAAATACTAACACATTTTGTCTAAATTTAAAGAATAAACAAAAGAAAAAAGGGGAACCACCACAAGACTCTTCAGTGCAAGAATAAGGACAATGCTTGTCAGATTGGTGAAAATTGACAGATTACAGGGGTTGAGCAAAAACAAGAATTTCTCTGCATTCACATAAACATATAGAAACACATATCCATTGCAGCACAGATATATGCCTTACTCCTTAATGGCTAAGAGGCTTCAATAGTATACTTGTAGGAAGTAACAGTAGGCTACTAAAAATCACATACATAAAGTTCAAAAACTGTCTGTTCAGCTGTCTCTAAGATTAAGGTAAGGTAGTTATTTTAACAGTGCTAGTAAATATAAAAAAAAAGGAGGGGGGAAAAAAAGCTGTCATAACATTGATGTAGATGTATTGACAAGTTCATTAAGTAGTGAAGACATAATACAATACCGGAGCTTGAGGGAGCAGTATTAGCCTTTTCAACAGCATGGACTTTGGATGTCTTTTTATTTTTTTTGCTTTATCTAGTAGGTAGCTGGCGCTATCTAGTGGCTGTATCTATATCAAATGTACACAAACTATATCGAACTGGATTCAAAACAGAATGTGGTTAAACAAATATTTGAAGCATTCAGCTAGCTTGGCAAGGTAGTGCCAAACTGTTTTAAACACATAATAAAACAGCACATCTATATAGCTTAAATAAAATGTAGTTTAAATGCTATACCAGAAAAAAATCAGACATATGACAGTTAATAAACATGAATAAAACTAAATCCTTAAGGACATATGAGAAAAGTGATGACAACGGACTGAATAATACAAACCTACGGCTAGATTTAGAGTTTTGTCTGTAAAGACCCGCGTAGCTAACGCTGCTTTTTTTCCCTGCGCATCCTTTAAACAACGCTGGTATTGAGAGTTGTCTGAGGGGCTGCGTTAGGCTCAGAAAAGGGAGCGTTGAGCTTAATTTAGCTCCACTTCAACCCTCAATACCAGCGTTGCTTACGGTAGCGGTAAGATGGAAAAACGTGCTTGTGCACGATATCCCCATAGGAAACAATGGGGCAGTTTGGGCTGAAAAAAAACCTGACACCTGCAAAAAAGCAGCGTTCAGCTCCTAACGCAGCCCCATTGTTTCCTATGGGGAAACACTCTCTAAGTCTGCACCAAACACCCTAACATGAACCCCGAGTCTAAACACCCCTAACCTTACACTTATTAACCCCTAATCTGCCGCCCCCGCTGCTGTATATTATTAACCCCTAATCTGCCGCTCCGTACACCGGCGCAACCTACATTATCCCTATGAACCCCTAATCGGCCCCCCCAACGTCGCCGCCACCTTTCATACACTTATTCACCCCTAATCTGCCGACTGGTCCTCGCCGCCACTATAATAAATGTATTAACCCCTAAACCGCTGCACTCCCGCCTCGCAAACACTAGAATAAATATTTTTAACCCCTAATCTGCCCTCCCTAACATCGCCGCCACCTACCTACAATTATTAACCCCTAATCTCCCGCCCGCACCGTCGCCGCTACTATAATAAAATTATTAACCCCTAAACCTAACTCTAACCCTAACCCTAACACCCCCCTAACATAAATATAATTTAAAATAAACAAAATAATATTCCTAAAATTAAATAAAATAATCCTATTTAAAACTAAATATTTACCTAGAAAATAAACCCTAATATAGCTACAATATAATTAATAATTACATTGTAGCTATTTTAGGATTTATATTTATTTTACAGGCAACTTTGTATTTATTTTAACTAGGTACAATAGCTATTAATTAGTTAATAACTATTTAATAGCTACCTAGTTAAAATAAGTACAAAATTACCTGTAAAATAAATCCTAACCTAAGTTACAAATACACCTAACACTACACTATCATTAAATTAATTAAATAAATTACCTACAATTAGCTAACTTAAAATACAATAAAATAAACTATTCTATAATACAAAAAACAAACACTAAATTACAAAAATAAAAAAGAATTACAAGAAGTTTAAACTAATTACACCTAATCTAAGCCCCCTAATAAAATAAAAAATCCCCCCAAAATAAAAAAATGCCCTACCCTATTCTAAACTACCAAAGTAATCAGCTCTTTTACCAACCCTTAAAAGGGCTTTTTGCGGGGCATTGCCCCAAAGTAATAAGCTCTTTTACCTGAAAATAAAAATAATATACCCCCCCAACATTACTACAACCCACCACCCACATACCCCTACTCTAACCCACCCAAACCCCCCTTAAAAAACCTATCGCTAACCCCCTGAAGATCATCCTACCTTGAGTCGTCTTCACCCAGCCGAGCCAAATTCTTCATCCAAGGTGCGCAGAGGAGGTCCTTCATCCGGTAGAAGTCTTCATCCAAGCGGGGCAAGAAGAGGTCCTCCATCCGGTAGAAGTGTTCATCCAGGCGGCGTTTTCAATCTTCATCCATCCGGAGCAGAGCCATCTTCAAAGGAGCCGACACGGAGCCATCCTCTTCAACCGACGACTTCCCGACGAATTAAGGTTCCTTTAAGGGACGTCATCCAATATGGAGTCCCTTCAATTCCGATTGGCTGATAGGATTCTATCAGCCAATCAGAATTAAGGTAGAAAAAATCTGATTGGCTGATGCAATCAGCCAATCAGATTGAAGTTCAATCCGATTGGCTGATCCAATCAGCCAATCGTATTGAGCTCGCATTCTATTGGCCCAATTGTATTGAGCTTGCATTCTATTGGCTGATAGAATCCTATCAGCCAATCGGAATTGAAGGGACGCCATCTTGGATGGCATCCCTTAAAGAAACCTTCATTCGTCGGGAAGTCGTCGGTTGGAGAGGATGGCACCGCGTCGGCTCCTTTGAAGATGGCTCCGCTCCGGATGGATGAAGATTGAAGACGCTGCCTGGATGAACACTTCTACCGGATGGAGGACCTCTTCTTGCCCCGCTTGGATGAAGACTTCTACCGGATGAAGTACCTCCTCTGCGCACCTTGGATGAAGAATTCAGCTTGGTTGGGTGAAGACGACTCAAGGTAGGATGATCTTCAGGGGGTTAGCGATAGGTTTTTTAAGGGGGGTTTGGGTGGGTTAGAGTAGGGGTATGTGGGTGGTGGGCTGTAATGTTGGGGGGGTATTGTATTTTTATTTTCAGGTAAAAGAGCTGATTACTTTGGGGCAATGCCCCGCAAAAAGCCCTTTTAAGGGCTGGAAAAAGAGCTGATTACTTTGGTAGTTTAGAATAGGGTAGGGCATTTTTTTATTTTTGGGGGATTTTTTATTTTATTAGGGGGCTTAGATTAGGTGTAATTAGTTTAAACTTCTTGTAATTCTTTTTTATTTTTTGTAATTTAGTGTTTGTTTGTTTTTGTATTATAGAATAGTTTATTTTATTATATTTTAAGTTAGCTAATTGTAGGTAATTAATTTAATTAATTTAATGATAGTGTAGTGTTAGGTGTATTTGTAACTTAGGTTAGGATTTATTTTACAGGTAATTTTGTATTTATTTTAACTAGGTAGCTATTACATAGTTATTAACTATTTAATAGCTATTGTACCTAGTTAAAATAAATACAAAGTTGCCTGTAAAATAACTATAAATCCTAAAATAGCTACAATGTAATTATTAATTATATTGTAGCTATATTAGGGTTTATTTTCTAGGTAAGTATTTAGTTTTAAATAGGATTATTTTATTTAATTTTAGGAATATTATTTTATTTATTTTAAATAATATTTATGTTAGGGGGGTGTTAGGGTTAGAGTTAGGTTTAGGGGTTGATAATTTTATAATAGTAGCGGCGACGGTGCAGGCGGGAGATTAGGGGTTAATAATTGTAGGTAAGTGGCGGCGATGTTAGGGAGGGCAGATTAGGGGTTAATAATATTTATTCTAGTGTTTGCGAGGTGGGAGTGCGGCAGTTTAGGGGTTAATACATTTATTATAGTGGCGGTGAGGTCCGGTCGGTGGATTAGGGGTTAATAAGTGTAGGTAAGGTGGCGGTGATGTTGGGGGGCAGATTAGGGGTTAATAAATATAATATAGGGGTCGGCGATGTTAGGGGCAGCTGATTAGGGGTTCATAGGGATAATGTAGGTGGCGGCGGTGTCCGGTCAGCAGATTAATAAAAAAAATTTATTAGAGTGACGGCGATGTGGGGGGGCCTCGGGTTTAGGGGTACATAGGTAGTTTATGGGTGTTAGTGTACTTTGTAGCACAGTAGTTAAGAGCTTTATATTATGGCGTTAGCCCATAAAGCTCTTAACTACTGACATTTTTTTGCGGCCGGAGTCTTGTCGGTAGAGGCTCTACCGCTCACTTCTTCCAAGACTCCAAATATCAGCGTTAGGCAGATCCCATTGAAAAGATAGGATACGCAATTGGCGTAAGGGGGTCTGCAGTAGCATGGAGTCGCGGTGAGGAAGTGAGCATTAGACCCTTTCCTGGCTGACTCTAAATACCAGCGGGCGGCCAAAAGCAGCGTTAGGTCCCCTTAATGCTGCTTTTGACCGCTAACGCAGAACTCTAAATCTAGCCGATAGAGTCTTTGTAAAGCAAGTATATGCTGTCCATGATCGTAGGTGAGGGCTCATTGTTACTACACTCATATATGGCAGTAATATGGGCACAGAATTTAGAACTCTGCTTCTCCTCGTCCGCTGACAGCGGAGCAGTCCCTCTTGCAGCTAAAGCCCTACTGCACCTTATGATATAGCCTATGTATAATTATATAGTATGTATCCCTAATTAATGATATGTAGAACTATTTCTATAGAAAAATAAAAATCTCCGAGTGGGAAAGCTATCCATGGTACAAGGGAATGTCCGGTAACACTATAACTATGATACATAGTGAGAAACGGTGTAAATGATTGCATGCTGTAAAACATAAATTGAGTTATACACTCAAAACACAGCATATTTCAACTGTATAATTTTCATAATGTGTCCAGCTAGGTCTCCCAAAAGTGATGATAGAATGAGTGACAGTCCAATCATGAGGAGCGAGCTCGATCCTGTCAGGGACTCTTAATTATCTTCAGCCCCTCGCCCACCATAAACCACCTACAATCTCAACCCACTCCAATTCTCAAGAAATTTACCTGGATGTCAGGGTATAAGGAGAGGAAGTAAAGAGTGGTAGTAGAAAATTTATATTGCAGAGTACATCTCCACAGGACAATTGCCCATATATTAGGGCCTCTTTGTATGGTACTCCTAGTGTGAAGTGTTATCGGAATTAATGTCTGATACCCTTCATGTGTCCTCTGGTTACCTTTCAATTGCAGCATGGTAGTCCACGTGTTAGGGCTCTTTGGGAACGGTGCAACTGTCGTTGTGGTGAAAACCTGGAGCTTGTACTTTAGCTGATTAGAAGAGTCTATAAGCTCTGTATAGATTAGCTGAGAAGCAGTAGAGGACTGGGTAAGTAACAGATGGCTCAGCATAGCCATGGTCATATTCATGGTTCCGTGTTGTCCAGGATGAGTTGCATCAAGCGCTCTCTCTTCGGGGGATTGATCTACTGTAAGCATTTACAACTGCTTTGTGTCAAAAGAATATCTGGCCTCTTTGTTGGAGTCTGGGTTAGTTGTGGCTATGCTGGCTGTATTTGCAGCGACCTGCTGATCTGAGTAGCATTGAGTTCCCAATGCTGCTGTTAGGTCTCTCTCAAGCTGCATTAAATGTCAGAATATTACTGATTGCTTCTAGCAGGTCAGCTTCATTGGGCTCCATCTTCTAGTAATGGGTTGTAGCTACCCTTGTAAGCCAGAAGTCCAGTATCCTATTGCAGGATATCTTAACCCCAGAGTTTGGGGGGGGGGGTAAGCTATGGCAGCCCCAGACCTATGCTTCACTACTAACACAGGGATAACTTTATGGAATCTATATGCTGCGTAGTTACAGCAAGTTGCAAAATGGTGTCCAAGCCTGTGGAAGAGTTGATCGCATAGCTGTCTCAAAGAACATAGGCAGAGACCCTGTCTGATCCCCAATAATAGGCATCTATCAGATCCCAGCAGGAAAGACGATCACAAATCTGTTGATTGTAGTACATTTACTATGTAAAACTTATATAAAGTCTTTCATGCTTGAGGAGCTTCATAAAAACATGTTTTGCCACAGTGGGAACAGGCTCTGCCCCTGCTCCCTATCTTTCATTCAGTTATTTATCCATGAGCTAACATTTTCAGCTATTCCGAGTCCCTTAATTTTGTTCATTAATCTCTCATGTGGCACTGTATCAAATGCCTTTGCAAAATCTAAGTATATCACATCAACTGATTCCCCTTTATCTATATTTTTACTTACTTCCTCATAGAATCTAATTAGATTAGTTTGACATGATCTATTTCTCATAAATCCATGCTGATTAGAATATTGTTTACATGAATATCCTCATCAATATAATCCTTTATAATCCCTTCAAATATCTTCCGCACTATTGATGTCAGACTAACTGGTCTTTAGCTTCCTGGATCATCCCTACTCCCTTTTGAAGAGTGGCACCACATCAGCTTTACGCCAATCCTGGGGTACCATGCCTGAGGATAATGAGTCTTGAAAAATTAAGAGTAGAGGTTTGTCTATAACAGTGCTAAATTCCCTTAGCACCCTTGGGTGTATTCCATCTGGGCCTGGAGTTTTATTTACCTTAATATTCTCCAATTTTTTTCCTAATATCCTCTATACATAACCCAGTTAATGGTATGGGCTGGCATGCTCTATTTTGCTCCAAAGTATCATCCAATGGTTCCTCTCTTGTGTATACTGAAGAAAAAAAAATGGTTTAGTACCTCAGCCTTCTCCCTGTCACTGTTAATCATGCTACCCTCCATGCATTTTAATGTACCTATATTGTCTTTCTTAGATTTTTTGCTATTTATGTACTTACAGAACCTTTTATGGTTAGACTTAGAATCTTTTGCAATTAATTTTTAATTTTCAATTTTGGCTAATTTGATTGCTTTTTTGCATGCTTTGTTACATTCCTTATACATATGGAATGTTGAACCTGTACTTTTTTCTTTGACTATTTTAAATGCCCTCGTTGTTTCCTAATTTCTCTTAACACATTTTTATTTAGCCACAATGGGGTATATTTATGAAATACACTGGAATTCCACATCGTAATTGTTGCGAGATTGATCCGACGTAGTTATCAAAGCGTCAAGATCGGCAAATGTTGAAATTTGTGACGTAACATACGATCCCGCGATCTCAATCCGATGCAGATCGATGCTTACGTCATTACAGATGTTCCGAATACACATTCGACTCTATTTGACACTTTTCCCAATTTATCAAACATTCAACAGGTATGCACGTGGTTATTCCGACACAGCGTACCAAATTTTTAAACCGCCACCTTTGAGGCCGCAGATGCCATAGAAATCAATGGGAGTCTGAAAGCACCGAAAGCTTATGTTCGATACTGCAAGAGAATGAAACATATCACATTGATTTCTATGTTTACACCTAACAAACTAACATAAACCCTGAGTCTAAACACCCCTCTAATCTGCCGCCCGACATCGCCGACACAAATAAAATGTATTAACCCCTATTCTGCCGCTCCTCGACACCGCCGCCACTAAATAAACGTATTAACCCCTAAACCTCTGACCTCCCACATCACCACCACTAACTAAACCTATTAACCGACATCGCAAAAAACTAAATGAAGCTATTAACCCTAAACCTAACAACCCCTTAACTTTAAATTAAAATGACATAATCCCTATCTTAATATAAATTAAAACTTAGCTGTAGAATTAAAATAAACTAAATTTAAACTATAAATAAAGCTACCCTAACTATTATACTAAAATTAAATTAAACTACCAATTAAATAAACTAAATTACATATTAAAAAACCTAACTCTACTAACATTATTTAAATATATAATTAAACATTATTACAAAGTACTAAATTACAAAAAACAAACAAACAATAAGTTACAAAAAATACCAAACACTAAATTACGAGAGAAAAAAAGCCAAATTATCCAAAACAAAAAATGTACACCTAATCTAATAGCCCTATCAAATACCCCTCCCCCCCAAAAAAAAAACAAAACATAGCCTATAATAAACTACCAATAGCCCTTAAAAGGGCCTTTTGTGGGGCAGTGCCCCAAAGATTTCAGCTCTTTTACCTGTAAAAAGAAAATACAAAAACCCCCAACAGTAAAACTCACCACTCAACCAACCCCCCCAAATACAAACCCTAACATTAAAAAGAAACCTAAGCTAATCATTGCCCTGACAAGGGCATTTGGATGGGCATTGCCCTTAAAAGTTTAGTTCTTTTACAAGCCCAAACCCTAATCTAAAATAAAAACCTGTCCATCAGCAGTGCTCGATAAATTTGAATTTGTCAGAGATCTAAATCTATTCGCTCGTAAATTGGTCTTAAAAAACACAATGAATAGAAGTTCAATACCGGACCCTGCTATTGACAGAGAAGATAGAGAAGTTGTTGAAAATGTGGTAGCCCTGTTAGAAGATCAGGATGTTACCTCTGAAGTGTGTACTCACCCTAAAAATTCCAAATTCAATCCACCATCAAAATATATGCCCCCTCTCTCATCATCATTAGGTGTTCAAAACTTTGTTAGATATGTAGAAAATGAGATAGGAAGGATTCACTTTGATGGTGTGGTTGATGACACTTTAAATTATGGTGAACAGAAGGCCCTTACAGAACTTTTGAATCAGAAGGACTTGATTTTCAAGTCATCCGATAAGGGTGGAAATTTGGTCTTCATGGATGAGTCATACTATGTTGGCGACAGACCATTGAGAAATGAAAATCAATATGAACTAACCAACTATGATACTTAAAATAGATCATGTGACAAGATTAGGTGTAATTTTTTTTGTTTTGGATAATTTCGTTTGTTATTTTTCGTAATTTAGTGTTTGCTATTTTTTTTAACTTAGTGATTGATTTTTTTTGTAATTTAGTACTTTGTAATACAGTTTAATTGTATATTTAAATAATTTTAGTAGTGTTAGGTTTTTTAATATGTCATTTAGTTTATTTAATTGGTAGGTTAATTAACAGCTTAAAATTTGTTTATTTTAATTCTACAGGTACGTTTTAATTTATATTAAGATAGAGATCTTGTAATTTTAATTTAAAGTTAAGGGGATATTGGGTTTAGGGGTTAATAGCTTAATTTATGCCTAGATTTCGAGTCTTGCGTTAGCCTTAAAAAGCAGCATTGAGAGGTCCCAACGCTGCTTTTTAATGCCCGCTGGTATTACGAGTCTGGCAGGTACAGGTACAGGTACCGCTCACTTTTTTCCGCGACTCGAGCATACCGCAAATCCACTTACGTAAATTGCGTATCCTATCTTTTCAATGGGATTTTCCTAACACCGGTATTACGAGCCTAGGAAAAAGTGAGTGGTAAACCCTCTCCTGTCAATACTCCTACCGCATTTAAAAGTCAGTAGTTAAGAGTTTTATGGGCTAACGCCGTAACATAAAACTCTTAACTAAAGTGCTAAAAAGTACACTAACACCCATAAACTACCTATTAACCCCTAAACTGTGCCCCCCCCCACATCACAAAATTCTTAAATTAAATTCAATTTTTAACCCCTAATCTGCCGACCGGACATCACCGCCACTTTAATAAATATATTAACCCCTAAACCGCCACACTCCCGCCTCGCAAACACTAGAATAAATATTTTTAACCCCTAATCTGCCCTCCCTAACATCGCCGACACCTACCTACAATTATTAACCCCTAATCTGCCGCTCCCAACATCGCCGCCACTATAATAAAGTTATTAACCCCTAAATCTAAGTCTAACCCTAACACCCCCTAACTTAAATATAATTTAAACACATCTAAATAAATATTTCTATCATTAAATAAATTATTCATTTTTTAAACTAAATACTTACCTATAAAATAAACCCTAAGCTAGCTACAATATAACTAATAGTTACATTGTATCTAGCTTAGGGTTTATTTTTATTTTACAGGCAAGTTTGTATTTATTTTAACTATGTAGAATAGTTATTAAATAGTTATTAACTATTTAATAACTACCTAGTTAAAATAAAAACAAAATTTACCTGTAAAATAAAACCTAACCTAACCTACAATTACACCTAACACTACACTATAATTAAATTAACTACTATTAATTAAAATTAAATTACTAAAAAAAAAAACACTAAATTACAGAAAATAATAAAATAATTACAATTTTTTTGAAACTAATTACACCTAATCCAATCCCCCTAATAAAATAATAAAGCCCCCCCAGCCAATAGGATTGAGTTTGCATTCAATTGGCTGTTCTAATCAGCCAATAGGATTGAACTTCAATCCTATTGGCTGATTGGATCAGCCAATAGGATTTTTTCTACCTTAATTCCGATTGGCTGATAGAATTCTATCAGCCAATCGGAATTGAAGGGACGCCATCTTGGATGACGTCATTTAAAGGACCCGTAATTGTTCCAGTCACCGTCGAACGAAGAGGATGCTCTGCGTCGGATGTCTTGAAGATGGACCCGCTCCGCTCCGGATGGATGAAGATAGAAGATGCCGCCTGGATGAAGACTTCTGCCCATCTGGAGGTCCTCTTCTGCCCGGAAAGGATGAAGACTTCGGACCGTCTGGAGGACCACTTCTGCCTGGTTGGGTGAAGACGTCTCAAGGTAGGGTGATCTTCAAGGGGGTAGTGTTAGGTTTTATTAAGGGGGGATTGGGTGGGTTTTAGAGTAGGGTTGGGTGTGTGGGTGGTGGGTTTTAATGTTGGGGGGGTATTGTACTTTTTTTTACAGGTAAAAGAGCTGATTACTTTGGGACAATGCCCCGCAAAAAGCCCTTTTAAGGGCTATTTGTAATTTAGTATAGGGTAGGGCTTTTTATTTTTTGTGGGGGCTTTTTTATTTTATTAGGAGGATTAGATTAGGTGTAATTAGTTTTAAAAAATTTTAATTATTTTCTGTAATTTAGTGTTTGTTTTTTTCCGTACTTTAGTTTATTTAATTTAATTGTAATTAATTGTAGTTAATTTAGGTAATTTATTTAATTATAGTGTAGTGTTAGGTGTAATTGTAGCTTAGGTTAGGTTTTATAACTATTCTACCTACCAAAAATAAATACAAAGGTGCCTGTAAAATAAAAATAAACCCTAAGCTAGATACAATGTTACTATTAGTTATATTGTAGCTATCTTAGGGTTTATTTTATAGGTAAGTATTTAGTTATAAAAAGGAATCATTTATTAAATGATAGCAATATTTATTTAGATGTATTTAAATTATATTTAAGTTTGGGGGGTGTTAGGGTTAGGGTTAGACTTAGAATTTGGGGTTATTAACTTTATTATAGTGGTGGCGACGGGGGTGGCAAATTAGGGGTTAATAAGTGTAGTTAGGTTGCGGCGACATTGGGGGCGGCAGATTATGGGTTAATAAATATAATGTAGGTGTCGGCGATGTTGGGGGCAGCAGATTAGGGGTTCATAAGTATAATGTAGGTGGCGGCGGTGTCCGGAGCGGCAGATTAGGGGTTAATAATATAAAGCAGGTGTCGGTGATGTCGGGGGCGGCGGATTAGGGGTTAATAAGTGTAAGATTAGTGGTGTTTAGACTCGGGGTTCATGTTAGGGTGTTAGGTGTAGACATAAAATGTATTTCCCCATAGGAATCAATGGGGCTGCGTTAGGAGCTGTACTCTGCTTTTTTGCAGGTGTTAGTTTTTTTTTCAGCCGTCTCTGCCCCATTGATTCCTATGCGGAATTCGTGCACGAGCATGTTTTGCCAGCTTACCGCTACCGTTAGCAGCGCTGGTATTGAGGTGAGATGTGGAGCTAAATTCTGCTCTATGCTCACTTTTTTGCGGCTAACGCCGGGTTTGTAAAGACCCGTAATACCAGCGTTACTGTAGGTGAGCGGTAAGGAAAAACTGTGCGTTAGCACCGCACACCATTACCGACAAAAACTAGTAATTTAGCCGTTAGTTTTTTGCGATGTTGGGGGCTGACGGTTTAGGGGTTAATAGGTTTAGTTAGTGGTGGTGAAGTGGGAGGCCAGAGGTTTAGGGGTTATTCATTTTATTTAGTGTCGGCGATGTTGGGAGTGGCAGATTAGGGGTTAATAGGTTTATTATAGTAAAAAAGAAGGCACCCATAGTGTAATATATTCAAGTGAAAACAGAGGGATAGAAATGTGAATAAGTTACACTCACATTTAACAAAGCACTATCAAGTGCTATACTGGTAGGCCAGATATTTCAGAGTAGTCTTTCTAACTCTCCTCCCGTGTCAGGAAACAGGTATAAGCTCTCTCTTCCTTTAAATAAATTAAGAGAACATCCATAGCGTAGTATGTTCATAAAACACAGGAAATACTGAGTATAAATATTGCACTTACATTTGGTGAAGCACTATCAAGTGTTGTACTCGCAGGCCAGATATTCAGGAGTAGTCTGGCTAACTCTTGCCCAGTGTCAGGAACCAGGTATACAATCTCTTTTCCCTCAGATAGCAAATAAAAAAAGGATCCAAAAGGGTAATGCCGGTTATGAAAAATGCAATGGAACTCCAATAAAAATGTGTATAAAATAGGTTTGATAAAAATAATGTTTTATTATTTCAAAACACATACACAGCCGTGAGCTGTGTATGTGTTTTGATATAATAAAACATTATTTTTATCAAACATAGTTGACGCTTTGATAAATATCCCCCAATGGCTTGGAATTTTTATATTTATAACTATGGTATTTGTTGATATGTATATTTATTTAACAGAGTTTAAAATGTTATCCATTTATCCTCTGTATTTTTATAAGAGAATACTTTGTCCCAATTTATGTTATTTAATTATTTCCTTAAATCGTTGAATTTTGCTTTCTTAAAATTAAAAGTCTTATTTAAACTTTTAAGACACTGCATATGAAAAGATATTTCAAATGTGACCATGTTAAGATCACTGTTACCTAAATGTTCTTTAACTTCTATGTTTGATATTATATCTGTATTGTTTGATAGCACTAAATCCAATATAGCGTTACTCCTAGTTGGCTCCTCTATTAATTGTGACAAGTTATCCCTGAAAACATTTAAAAATCTATCCCCCTTAACTGAATTATATATATTGCAACATTAAATGCTGGCGATATATATAAAAAGTGCTGAGAAAACACACTAATTACTGACTGCATGAGTAATGTGCATATCGATACAGGAAATTAAACATACAAAATGTTAGCAGCATATAAAATAGTAATTATTAAGACAGTGCTAAACAGCCATATAGGTAAATATAGATACCTATAAATAAATAAATATATATATATATATATATATATATATATATATATATATATATATATATAAAAACATAATTCCAAGAAAGCAAGCACTCACTGGCGTTTTGTATAAAGCAGATATTTACTGTGCACAAAGCATATAGTGAACGTTTTCGGGCCGTAGCCCGTCCTCAGACATACAAAGTACAAGTTACTTACCACCCTCTTAAGTGCTAACGTTACATCCCCAAGTGTAGACGCTCTGCCACATCCGGAAACCGAATAGCCCACACTGCGCAACTGCGCATGCGCCCACAGGACTACTGGTCTCCCTCTGGGCCAACGTAAATAGCAAAGTTAAAAACACATAAATATAATACAGCACATACACGGTTTTACATAGATACAGTGGAGCGATACAACAAAGCAAAAAGGAGCAAACAAGGGGATGTACAATCTTGTTAGTGCTTTAATTCTGCATGATAACTCCAAAACCTAGGTAGGCAAATTGCACAATATATGCCCAAAACGAGCAGTCCAATCTGTCAAAAATATCATGTAGAACTAAAGCAGTGATCGCTACAGCAACATAATCAAATGGCAATTTGCTGGAATGAAGCAAAGATCCTAATGATATGCATATACCATGTGTATATTAAACATCAAACATTGTATACTATTTATACTCTATATTTGCGGGGCACAAGGCCGTCTTTAATATTGACTGGACCCTGGGCAAAAATGTTCTTGCCCCCCACCCCATGCAATTTCGCTCTCCACCCCAACATCCCAACAAATAACTAAATCAATTTATTTTATAATTGTTTTCAAAATTATTAGCCCAGCAGTGGATCATCCACTGCTGGGCTAATCATTTTAAAAAAATGAAATTAATTGAAATATGTGAAACTGGACCTAAGCAGTATTAATAAGTAAATAAATATCTAAATTCCTCCACTGTGGATTCATTTAATATTCTTTTGAATGTGATTCTGGTGTGAGGTTAGCTGGTTAAAGAGATTTAGGGCAGCCAACAGGAGCAAAGCAAGTTACAGACTGAGGAGGAAGCATGGAGGTGCAGACAAATATAAGTTTACTGTCAATGACTGAAACAGCAGAACTGCTATGGTAAGCTGTAAAATCTGAGACAGAGAGAAAACAAAAACTATAAAAATAAACCTTATATTAATGTGTGAAGTATCAGCATGACAGTATACATCAGCCACAGCAGCACATGTCACTTCTTTGATAGGAACAAGTTCCCTCTCACCCTGCACTAGACAATGCTGCATGGGGAGGGGCGTGTGTGCAGTCACTTATTCTTCCAACTGACACCTTTCTACAAAGCACTGTTCCCCTAACAAACTTCAGTTAGTTGATCTTAGGGCCACAGCAGAAAGAGAAGGGTTAAGGGGACCAGCAGACTGGATGCTGTCTGCCCAAGACTACATGGATACAGTGTGAGATTTGTCATACAGCATCAAGACTGAAGAGAGCAGTGTATGCAGCTGCACAGATGCTCAAATCCTCATGTGCCTGCCGCTCCAGCTTTCTGCTGCATGCGCCTACAGTCAGCCCCACCCAGAATCAATCCCCACCACCAGAGCAGTTACCTGGTAACAGTGGTAACCCCAGTAGGACCTTTTCTGATGCAGTGGGAATGGCTGGATGCTGAGATAGGGCTTTGCATTCAGTGCTGAACAGTACACATCTAAAACAGCACATGGCAATAGCTTGGCATGTCACATGACACCGGCATGGTCTGGCAGAGTACTTTTGACTGTGACAGTATTATGACTGAATGTGTGTGTTCCCCATGTCACATCAGCAGTTTGGTATGAACCATAAAAATAAAAATAAATTTTTTTTTGGACTCTTAGGCCCCTAAACAGAGACTGGGCCCTGGGCAGCTGCCCCTTTTGCCCTGTGTTAAAGACAGCCCTGCTGGGCATATCACTAGGCACATGTATTAATCTAAAGAGAAAAAAAGGTATATGGCCAAACTAGATCGTAAAACATAGCACAATATAGTGTACACTCCAACCTAAAATGTATAAGAAAAGGAGAACATAACCAGCTAATTGCATACAGATGGGCACACTCACTTCCTGAAATTAGGGACCACCCACCGCAAATATTGGATATTTAGAGATTCAAACCTAATCACAAAAATGTGTGCAATAACCTAAAGATGAAAACTATCTATAAGCACATTGTATAGAGGTATTAAAAAAGACAATTACGAAAAGTGATTATAGGAAGCAGTGGAGATCAAAATTAGTATTTAGGCCCCTAGAGTAAAAATCCATTTGGATTCCCTCTGAAGGAGAGTCTTGGCCCTATTGCCACCCCTCACTGGTGCTGGAACATGATCAATAATCATGTATCTCAAATCAGAGACACTATGATTATGAGATAAAAAATGCAGTGCCACTGGCTGTTCAGAGCTACCAATGCGGAGAGCGGTACGTATGGCCGACCTACGGTTGGCCATATGTACCCGTAGGTCATCCTGGGTCTTACCCACATAAAACATCCCACAGGGACAATGTATCATGTATACTACATGTGTGGTGGTGCATGTGACCCTATAGTTGATGTCAAACCGTTTATTTCTCCAAGGGTGTACAAAATTTTTTCCTTGGGACAACCCATTATAGTTCACACAACCACTACACCTGTAGCACCCATTTTTCTCAGAGCCCAACCAGGTTCTGTTGGTATAGCTATGTTTATTGTCAGTACGTAGTAACTGATCACGTAGAGATCTGCCTCTTCTATACCCAACCATAGGGCTCTCAAATTCTTTGAAAGGTAAGGATGCATCCGATCTTATAATGTCCCAATTCTTCTTGAGGATACTAGGTATTTCCATTTTATCCGGTGTAAAAGCTGTTGAAAATATTAGTCTCTTACTCACAGAATCCTGTTTCTTCTTCGCAAGTGCCTGCCCTTGTGTCAAGGAGAGGGCTCTTCCAGTGGCCCCCGTAGGAGTTTGTCACCATATCCCCTCTCCTTGAACTTGAGATACATTTCATCAAGTTGTTCAATTTTCTTGGCTGGATCACTGTTATTCCTAACCACCCTTTTGAATTGAGACTTAGGCAAAGCCCTTTTCAAACTAGGGTGATGACAGCTTGTGGCTTCCAACAAAGAGTTGCGATCAGAGGCCTTAGAAAATAGTGTAGTGGTTAATCTGTTGTCTACTTTGATGATACAAAAATTGAGAAAGATGAGTCCCAAGAGCATTTAGTAAATAAAACATAGATTTATTGAATCCATTAAAAAGAGCAGTAACAAGCTCTGAGTCAGCAGTACAACCAGTAAAAAAGGTCAGGTAAATGAGCGTAGCACCAATGGCTTACATGTTTCGGCTGAAAGCGTAATCATAGCCTGTAGTGCTAGACATCTGTGTACACTTAAAAAGCATGTCAAAGATTCTAATAGACTAAAAAACCTAGCAGGGAATATAAATGCACGCCCACTTGAACTATCAATTTGTGTGTAAGAATTAACCCCTTGGAGGCTACAGCTGAGAAAACATAGGGTACACATATATAAAAGAATAACATAAATGAAATATATTATTATAAAAACATCTTACCACTACATCAACAAAAAGAGAATACTGTGAAGTTTTTTCTGTCCTGACAATGCACAATAGTAAGTTGGTGTATTGTAACAATATAACATCCAACATATAACATCAAACTTATGTGTTTTACTTTACACTTAATTATGCAAAAGCCTGGCCCTAGACAAAATTTAGTAGTATTCATAATGTATCCTAGTAGTATATCCTTATGAACTGTAATGAGTTATATATCAGAAAAATAAATAGATAAGTAAACATTTCTAGAGATTGCATATAAGAAAAGAGTAGAATAGAGAGAATGGCTGTCCTAAGGGTATATATATATATATATATATATATATATATATATATATATATATATATATATATATATATATATATATATATATGTTAACACAATGCTGCTTTTTAGTCTATTGTAATAATACTTGTAAAAATATAATTAATTAAATGTATAGACTTATAAGCCACTACAATATAGGAAAATGTAAACCTATCTATATTTATGCACATATCCTTAGGCAAAATGAGTCATAAGGACAAGGTAATACTGTCTAAGTCCTGACATACCTGTCCAATATTTAAGAGAGAATGTATGTTAACATATCACATGGTAAGGACACAAAGGTATCAAGGCAGTTACTCCCAATAGTTTATAAGGTCAAATTTTGAATTGAGACCGTGGGGAAGCCTAGTTCTTAGCTGAAAAATCCAGTATATTTCACGTTTAGCTAAGACCTTCTCAATATCAACCCCCCCTATTAGGGACCCTGGCTTTTTCAATAGCTGCCCATCTAAACGAATTAAGGCAGCTACTGTGTTTAGTGGCAAAATGTTGCACTAAAGGAGTAGTGGCAGTGCCTCTGGTTAGTGTGGATATGTGTTCCCTTATCCTTGTACTGACATCCCTGGAGGTGAGCCCTACGTATTGAATATTACAAAGGGTACATGTGACAAGATAGATGACATTTGTGCTTGTGCAATTGAGACATGATTGTATAGGATAGACTTGACCAGTTACTGTGGATCTAAACTCTGTAGTAATGTGGGCATAGTCACATGGCTTGCATTACTTGTGGCCATATCTATACATGCCCAAATGTCTGAGCCAAGAGCTAGAGTGTTGTGTATTCTGTCTGAGTTGTGTAGGAGACAGAATAGAAGCTAAAGTAGCACATTTTTTGTATGAGCAAGTTGATTGTATTTCTAGAGAATCCATGCTACAAGATAAGCACAAAAATATTCACAGAGGCTTTAAGGGCATCAATTTTGTGACCGATTTTAGTGCACAATATTCAGAAATATGCAGCATTATTAAAAAACATTTTCCACTCCTAGTTGCTGACGACAAACTTACTGATGTAGTCAGAGAGGGAAATAGATGCTTATACAAAAAATGTGCTACTTTAGCTTCTATTCTGTCTCCTACACAACTCAGACAGAATGCACAACACTCTAGCTCTTGGCTCAGACATTTGGGCATGTATAGATGTGGCCACAAGTAATGCAAGCCATGTGACTATGCCCACATTACTACAGAGTTTAGATCCACAGTAACTGGTCAAGTCTATCCTATACAATCATGTCTCAATTGCACAAGCACAAATGTCATCTATCTTGTCACATGTAGCCTTTGTAATATTCAATACGTAGGGCTCACCTCCAGGGATGTCAGTTCCAGGATAAGGGAACACATATCCACACTAACCAGAGGCACTGCCACTACTCCTGTAGTGCAACATTTTGCAACTAAACACAGTAGCTGCCTTAATTTGTTTAGATGGGCAGCTATTGAAAAAGCCAGGATCCCTGATATTGAGAAGGTCTTAGCTAAGCGTAAAATATACTGGATTTTTCAGCTAAGAACTAGGCTTCCCCACGGTCTCAATTCAAAATTTGACCTTATAAACTATTGGGAGTAACTGCCTTGATACCTTTGTGTCCTTACCATGTGATATGTTAACATACATTCTCTCTTAAACATTGGACAGGTATGTCAGGACTTAGACAGAATTACCTTGTCCTTATGACTCATTTTGCCTAAGGATATGTGCATATATATAGATAGGTTTACATTTTCCTAATACCCTTTTTTCACCTGCTAAATGGTGTGTGTATTCATACATATATTTACACTTATATTGTAGTGGCTTATAAGTCTATACATTTCATTAATTATATTTTTACAAGTATTATTACAATAGACTAAAAAGCAGCATTGTGTTAACATATATATATATATATATATATATATATATATATATATATATATATATATATATATATATATATATACACTTAGGACAGCCATTCTCTCTATTCTACTCTTTTCTTATATGCAATCTCTAGAAATGTTTACTTATCTATTTATTTTTCTGAGATATAACTCATTACAGTTCATAAGGATATACTACTAGGATACATTATGAATACAACTAAATTTTGTCTAGGGCCAGGCTTTTGCATAATTAAGTGTAAAGTAAAACACATAAGTTTGATGTTATATGTTGGATGTTATATTGTTACAATACACCAACTTAGTATTGTGCATTGTCAGGACAGAAAAAACTTCACAGTAGTCTCTTTTTGTTGATGTAGTGGTAAGATGTTTTTATAATAATATATTTCATTTATGTTATTCCTTTATATATGTGTACCCTATGTTTTCTCAGCTGTAGCCTCCAAGGGGTTAATTCTTACACACAAATTGATAGTTCAAGTGGGCGTGCATTTATATTACCTGATAGGTTTTTTAGTCTATTAGAATCTTTGACATGCTTTTTAAGTGTACACAGATGTCTAGCACTACAGGCTATGATTACGCTTTCAGCCGAAACATGTAAGCCATTGGTGCTACGCTCATTTACCTGACCTTTTTTACTGGTTGTACTGCTGACTCAGAGCTTGTTACTGCTCTTTTTAATGGATTCAATAAATCTATGTTTTATTTACTAAATGCTCTTGGGACTCATCTTTCTCAATTTTTGCATCATCAAAGTAGACAACAGATTAACCACTACACTATTTTCTAAGGCCTCTGATCGCAACTCTTTGTTGGAAGCCACAAGCTGTCATCACCCTAGATTGAAAAGGGCTTTGCCTAAGTCTCAATTCAAAAGGGTGGTTAGGAATAACAGTGATCCAGCCAAGAAAATTGAACAACTTGATGAAATGTATCTCAAGTTCAAGGAGAGGGGATATGGTGACAAACTCCTACGGGGGCCACTGGACCTGGACGAGTCCCTCTCCTTGACACAAGGGCAGGCACTTGCGAAGAAGAACCAGGATTCTATGAGTAAGAGACTAATATTTTCAACAGCTTTTACACTGGATAAAATGAAAATACCTAGTATCCTCAAGAAGAATTTGGACATTATAAGATCTGATGCATCCTTACCTTTCAAAGAATTTGAGAGCCCTATGGTTGGGTATAGAAGAGGCAGATCTCTACGTGATCAGTTACTAGAATAAACATAGCTATACCAACAGAACCTGGTTGGGCTCTGAGAAAAATGGGTGCTACAGGTGTAGTGGTTGTGTGACCTGTAATGGGTTGTCCTAAGGAAAAAAAATTGTACACCCTTGGAGAAATAAACGGTTTGACATCAACTATAGGGTCACATGCACCACCAACACACATGTAGTATACATGATACATTGTCCCTGTGGGATGTTTTATGTGGGTAAGACCCAGGATGACCTAGGATGACCTACAGGTACGTATGGCCAACCATAGGTCGGCCATACGTACCACTCTCTGCATTGGTAGCTCTGAACAGCCGGTGGCACAGCATTTTTAATCTCATAATCATAGTGTCTCTGATTTGAGATACATGATTATTGATCATGTTCCAGCACCAGTGAGGAGTGGCAATAGGGTCAAGACTTTCCTTCAGAGGGAATACAAATAGATTTTTACTCTAGAGACTCTGGTACCCAGGGGCCTAAATACTAATTTTGATCTCCACTACTTCCAATAATCGCTTTTCGTAATTGTCTTTTTTAATACCTCTATACAATATGCGTATAGATAGTTTTCATCTTCAGGTTATTGCACAAATTTTTGTGTTTAGGTTTGAATCTCTAAATATCCAATATTTGCAGTGGGTGGTCCCTAATTTCAGGAAGTGAGTGTGCCCATCTGTATGCAATTAGCTGGTTATGTTCTCCTTTTCTTATACATGTTAGGTTGGAGTGTACACTATATTGTGCTATGTTTTACGACCTAGTCTGGCCATATACCTTTTTTTCTCTTTAGATTAATACATGTGCCTAGTGATATGCCCCAGCCCCGCCTATAGAGAATAAATATTATACAATGTTTGATGTTTAATATACACATGGTATATGCATATCATTAGGATCTTTGCTTCATTCCAGCAAATTGCCATTTGATTATGTTGCTGTAGCGATCATTGCTTTATTTCTGCATGATATTTTTGACAGATTGGACTGCTCGTTTTTGGCATATATTGTGCAATTTGCCTACCTAGGTGTTGGAGTTATCATGCAGAATTAATGCTCTAACAAGATTGTACATTCCCTTGTTTTCTCCTTTTTGCTTTGTTGTATCGCTCCACTGTATCTATGTAAAACCGTGTATGTGCTGTATTATATTTATGTGTTTTTAACTTTGCTTTTTACGTTGGCTCAGAGGGAGACCAGTAGTCCTGTGGGCACATGCGCAGTTGCGCAATGGGGGCTGTTCGGTTTCCGGATGTGGCAGAGCGTCTACACTTGGGGATGTAACAGTAGCACTTAAGAGGGAGGTAAGTAACTTGTACTTTGTATGTCTGAGGACGGGCTACGGTCCAAAAAAACGTTCACTATATGCTTTGTGCACAGTAAATATCTGCTTTATACAAAATGCCAGTGAGTGCTTGCTTTCTTGGAATTCTGTTGTACTATCGTTTTGCAGGCACCCTGGGAGCTGGATTAATGAGTGTGTGCTGGGTTTCTAGACTATATATATATATATATATATATATATATATATATATATATATATATATATAGTACGTGTATCTTACAACTCATGCATATAACAATAAAATCACTACAGGTATCAGGAACAAGATTTTAGACATTAAATTATTTTTATCCATGAGGAAATTGAATGATAGTTTCATCAAAACTAAGGCTCACAAAATTCTGAAATCCTTTTTCAAAGTAAAAAAGAACAAACCTAACAAACCAACCAAAACCTGATTATTTTCATTTTGTCTACAGATCAGCTATGGCTCAATGGATGTTGTCTTTAATGACCGATTACGATTTCCCTATCTGTATCGTACTGTCCCTAATGAGCGCTATATTCATCAAGCCATTGTTCAGTTGCTAAATCACTTTGGTTGGACTTGGGTAGGAATATTAGCCACAGATGATGACAGCTGCCAATGGGAAAGCCAGGAAATAAAGAAACTGATTACCAGCCATGGGGGTTGTGTTGCCTTTTTAGTGCAATTCACAAGAGACCATAATGTGGATCATTTAATTCTAGAGGTGGGGAAGTCAGCTGCCAATGTTATTGTAATAACTAGAGGCATGTCAAAATATATTTTTTATTTTTTTCAAGTTTACAACAACATGCTACAGCCTGAAAAACTCTGGATATTTCAATTTAATTCTCATTTTCATAAAGATCTCTCATTAAATTGGGCTTTTTCAGTTTTATTATCAAAGGGTGAGATATTTGGATTAAAGGAATTCATCTACAGTGTGAGCCCTTATAAATATCCTCATGATGAAGCGCTGAAAGTACTATGGAATACTTTATTTTTTTGTGAACCAAACACTGTTAGTAGTTCTCATAATCATATGATTCCTCCATGCCCAGGTGGTGAAACACTTCAGTCTATTGGCATTAACGATTTCCGCTACACACACAGTATTTATGTAGCAGTCTACCTGTTGGCCTCTGCTCTTCATAAAATGTTATCACACAAAACATCCACTGGAACAAATTCAGACAATGATATCATGGAGACGAGACACTATTTATGGCAGGTATGAGAAATACATTTCTATAATATACAATATGACTACATTTAGTTTTGCAACACATATATATTACTTTTAAAAATAACAAATAAAGAAATGTTTCCCAGTTGGTTTAAATATATGTCAATTTATTGGAAATTCTTTAAACACTACAGAAATTAATTGCTAGATTATGAGTTTTTGTCGGTATTAATGAGCAGTTTATGCTCACAGCTCACCTACAAACAACGCTAGTATTACAGGTTTTTACAAACCCGGCGTTAGCCGCTAAAAAGTGAGCGTAGAGCAAAATTTTGCTCCACATCTCACCTCAATACCAGCGCTGCTTAAGTGAGCGGTGAGCTGGCTAAATGTGCTTGTGCACGATTTCCCCATAGGAATCAATGAGGCAGATCCGGCTGAAAAAAAACCTAACACCTGCAAAAAAGCAGCGTTTAGCTCCTAACGCAGCCCCATTGATTCCTATGGGGAAATAAAATTTATGTCTACACCTAACACCCTAACATGAACCCTGAGTCTAAACACCCCTAATATTACACTTATTAACCCCTAATCTGCTGCCCCCAACATCTTCGAACTCTATATTTTATTTACTAGCCCCTACTCTTCCGCCCCCAATGTCGCCGCCACCTAACTACACTTATTAACCCCTAATCTGCTGACCGGACATCGCCGACACTTTAATAAATATATTAACCCCTAAACCGCCGCACTCCCGCCTCGCAAACATTAGTTCAATTTTATTAACCCCCAATCTGCTGTCCCTAACATCGCCGACACCTACCTACATGTATTAACCCCTAATCTGCGGCCCCCAACATCACCGCAACTATATTAAATGTATTAACCCCTAAACCTAAGTCTAACCCTAACCCTAACACCCCCCTAATTTAAATATAATTTAAAATAATCTAAATAAAATAACTTTAATTAACTAAATTATTCCTATTTAAAACTAAATACTTACCTATAAAATAAACCCTAAGCTAGCTACAATATAACTAATAGTTACATTGTAGCTAGCTTAGGGTTTATTTTTATTTTACAGGCAATAGCTACCTAGCTAAAATAAATACAAATTTACTTGTAAAATAAAAATAAACCTAAGTTACAATTACACCTATCACTACACTATAATTAAATTAATTCCCTAAACTAACTACAATTAAATACAATTAAATACAATTATCAAAATTACGTTAAAAAACAAACACTAAATTACAAAAAATAATAAAATAATTACAATTTTTTTAAACTAATTACACCTAATCTAATCCCCCTAATAAAATAAAAAAGCCCCCCAAAATAATAAAAATCCCTACCCTATACTAAATTACAAATAGCCCTTAAAGGGCTTTTTGCGGGGCATTGCCCCAAAGTAATCAGCTCTTTTACCTGTAAAAAAAAATACAATACCCCCCCAACATTAAAACCCACACACCCAACCCTACTCTAAAACCCACCCAATCTCCCCTTAATAAAACCTAACACTAACCCCTTGAAAATGACCCTACCTTGAGACGTCTTCACCCAACCGGGCAGAAGTGGTCCTCCAGATGGCCAGAAGTCTTCATCCTATCCGGGCAGAAGAGGTCCTCCAGACGGGCAGAAGTCTTCATCCAGACGGCATCTTCTATCTTCATCCATCCGGAGCGGAGCGGGTCCATCTTCAAGACATCCGACGAGGAGCATCCTCTTCCTTCCGACGACTAACACTAAATAGGATTTTTTCTACCTTAAATACGATTGGCTGATAGAATTCTATCAGCCAATCGTGATTGAAGGGAAGCCATCTTGGATGACGTCACTTAAAGGTACCGTCATTTAGTGTTAGTCGTCGGAAGGAAGAGGATGCTCCTCGTCGGATGTCTTGAAGATGGACCCGCACTGCTCCGGATGGATGAAGATAGAAGATGCCATCTGGATGAAGACTTCTGCCCATCTGGAGGACCTCTTCTGCCCGGATAGGATGACGACTTCTGGCTGTCTGGAGGACCTTTTCTGCCTGAATAGGATGAAGACTTCTGGCCATCTGGAGGACCACTTCTGCACGGTTGGGTGAAGACGTCCCAAGGTAGGGTGATCTTCAAGGGGTTAGTGTTAGGTTTTATTAAGGGGGGATTGGGTGGGTTTTAGAGTAGGGTTGGGTGTGTGGGTGGTGGGTATTAATGTTGGGGGGTATTGTATTTTTTATTACAGGTAAAAGAGCTGATTACTTTGGGGCAATGCCCCACAAAAAGCCCTTTTAAGGGCTATTTGTAATTTAGTATAGTGTAAGGATTTTTATTATTTTGGGGGGCTTTTTTATTTTATTAGGGGGATTAGATTAGGTATAAGTAGTTTAAAAAAAATGTAATTATTTTGATTTTTTTCTGTAATTTAGTGGGGGGGGTTCTCTTAACATAGATAATTGTATTTAATTGTAGTTAGTTTAGGGAATTAATTTAATTATAGTGGTAGTGTTAGGTGTAATTGTAACTTAGGTTTATTTTAATTTTACAGGTAAATTTGTATTTATTTTAGCTAGGTAGCTATTAAATAGTTAATAACTATTTAATAACTATTGTACCTAGTTAAAATAAATACAAACTTGCCTGTAAAATAAAAATAAACCCTAAGCTAGATACAATGTAATTATTAGTTATATTTTGGCTAGCTTAGGGTTTATTTTATAGGTAAGTATTTAGTTTTAAATAGGAATAACTTAAATAATTTAAATTATTTTATTTAGATTATTTTAAATTATATTTAATTTAGGGGGGTGTTAGGGTTAGGGTTAGACTTAGGTTTAGGGTTAATACATTTAATATAGTTGTGGCGACGTTGGGGGTGGCAGATTAGGGGTTAATAAATGTAGGTAGGTGTTGGCGATGTTAGGGATGGCAGATTAGGGGTTAATACAATTTAACTAATGTTTGTGAGGCGGGAGTGCGGCAGTTTAGGGGTTAATATATTTTTTAAAGTGGCGGCGATGTCCGGTCGGCAGATTAGGGCTTAATAATGTTATTTAAGTGTTTGCGATGTGGGGGGGGTGGCTCGGTTTAGGGGTTAATAGGTAGTTTATGGGTGTTAGTGTACTTTTTAGCACTTTAGTTAAGAGTTTTATGTTATGGCGTTAGCCCATAAAACTCTTAACTACTGACTTTTAAATGCGGTAGGAGTCTTGACAGGAGAAGCTGTACCGCTCACTTTTTCCAAGACTCGTAATACTGACGTTAGGCAAATCCCATTGAAAAGATAGGATATGCAATTGACGTAAGTGGATTTGCGATATGTTCGAGTCGCGGAAAAAAAGTGAGCGCTACACCTTTACCTGCCAGACTCGTAATACCAGTGTTAGGAAAAAAGCAGCGTTGGGACCTCTCAACGCTGCTTTTTAACCCTAACACAAAACTCGTAATCTAGGTGAGAGTGTGCACAATTTTATCTTTTCAAGAGAAAAATGGCTGCAGCCTACCATGTATATTTTTATTAAGAAAACAAGAAGATATAACAAAAACAGTTAATTGAGCAAATTAACAAATGTTGCCACCTACTGATGGAACAGTATATAATACATAGACTATATATACACAGTAAAACATGTTGACTCAGGTCACAGAAAATGTGAACTGAGTGCAAAAAAGATATGCTTCTATGCACTGTTAAGAAGACTTCATATGTGTTTTTGCTATCAACACAGTACTTCAATAGTATTAAAATGTAACCTTTATTGTATACTTATAAAATGACAGCTGGATTACACTAGTATCTGCTGCCTTCGCATATATTTAAAAACACTTCTCCATAATGTTGGGTTATAACTCTGATAATTAGGAGGTGTTCGGGGTAAGACACTGTGTGTGATTGGAACTTTAACACTGTTATAGAAACATTATCATAGCCTTTGTAGTGGCTTGTCTAAAATAACAGCTTGGTTAAATTCTTGTCATATTCTCCACTGATAGGTTTGCCTTACTCTAGTGTTTGCATAAGTCTGTATTAGCCAAATCGTGTCTTGCTGCAAATTGTCAATTGCTGGCCTTTAAAGGAGTCTCATACATCCATACAAAATATTGGTTCTTATGAAACCTGACTTGTTGTGTATTCTAATTGTTTGTTGTGACTTTGAATAGTCGTAATGTCCTGAATTACACTTAAAGTTTCTTCATGGTATCAATATTTAACGTGTCTGGGTGCTAGCTTTAGGCTAATCTGCTTTCTTTGCAAATGACAACTACTGAAGGTTATAAATGGCCTTGTTGTTTATTAAATAGCAGTATGAGTGTAGCTGGTTTGTAGTTTATAGTATCTCCTAAGAAAATGTGTTCTAATACTCTTAATTATTAAACCATGTTAACTGATAATGGTAAATCATTTATAAGATAGGAGTATTGGCTGTCTATTCGATTTATATAATTCTTTGTTCAGATAAGGATCCTAATGTGAATCTTGTGTTGTGGTGTCCGCTGCTTATAAACAGAGGAAAGATTACCTCTAAATACCTTACCCTTGTATTGGGTTCTTATCACACAGGATTAGAGCTTTATTTTAAAGTTATAAATGTATTATAGAAAAATCAAATATTGTCACTCATATCTTAAAATAATAAGTAGCATAAACTGCTTGTGACTGAGAAATATCAGTTATCCAGTATTGTTTACCTGTTAGTTACCGCTATTATATAGCTTTGTTAAGTAGGACAAGTCACTGCTATGTTGCTAGCCCTATTACCTTTGAATTATCGCTCTTAGAATAGTTTGCTCAATGCAGTTATTATAAAGACTGGGTTAACTGAATCTCTCAGAGTATTGACTAGTAGTGGTTACAACCTCTCATTGTTTTATAATGGGCTCTCTGAGATGTCAGTTTGCTAATTTTTGAACCTATAAGTTACCTTAATAGTATGTAAAAGTTGCCTTTTAATTACCGTTTACTAGATATCTAGGATTGCCAATTTGTTACCGCTTTACTGAGTAACTGTTGCGCTACAGTATCTCTAAGTGCTACATATGAAAAAAGGCTTGATCGGCAGCAAAGAGTTTCGGCCGTGCCAGACCTAAAATATATTACCACCTGATAAGACCATTTTACAGAGTTTAATACTATATTAACAACATAGGAGAGCACATTAAAAAATTAGGGAACCCCTGACGCCGCGTTTCCCATACGCTTCCTCAGAGGGGGTTACGCGAGGCGGCAAACAGGTAAGTTTAAATTGCCTGTTTGAACACACCCTCTGTTTCCATTCGGTAAGAGTATTGGTGGGGTGATTGGATCGACCAACTGTCAATCATGCTTTCTGATGCAGTATTGGTAAAGACATACATAGACCCTAAGATCCTACCAAGTATCGGAATGTATCATTAGCCCTTGAATGTATCATTATATTGGATTTGAAATGTCTGCATTTATGGTACTCATGTCCTTCATATTCTGCTTGCATTTTTAATAACATTTAGTTTGCGCTTGCCTTATCCTTTTACGAGAAGAGAAAAACATTAGCCTTTTATTTGTATTGCTATTGAGCTTGGATCTCGTATGTGTTATCTTTCTCATATTTTTTATTTTTTACATTCCTTAGGAGCTGTTGAACTACAATAAAATCTTAAAGTGTGTTCTTAACTTAAGAAATAATACTGGATTTACAATGGGCTACTGATGTTGCGAAAGGAATAAAAATACTTTGGCTTATCTTATACCGTTAGTTTGAGATCAAGCGGATGTCTCCTAACTCCTAACTCGTATCAATCTAACGCTGAGAAAAGGTCAAATATGACCTATTGATCAGCAGGTATGCCGACTAGGAGATAACAGGTAAGCTGAAATGACAAAAAAGGAAGGAAAACGACTGAAAAAAGGAAAAAATGCAGGCTCACAAAATATTGGACTATTGTGTGAAACAGCTTATATCACTGCAAAATTTGCTGATATTAAATAAAAACACTATTAATTTAAATTATGATTTTGGGATTCTAATGGTACGATGGGTTATGTAAATTTGGTGTTATGGTGCTTACAGTGTCATGGTGACTGAGTGAACAAAAAAAATAAACTGTGAAATAAAATTTAGAAATGTGAATGTTATTACAACGTGTTGTGGATATGTGTGAAGACAAGGATTTAATTAAAATTAAAAAAATGCTCAATATTGGTATATTTATGAGACTTACAACAAATATACATATAATGTTAATAAGTGTTCTAAAGTAGAAATCCAGTGTAACATAGTGGACATAATGTCCCTAAAATTTTTTTTTAAACAATATTATAATACTATGTGTTTAAGTGTGACTAGATGATGTTCATGAAAACTGAACAATTTAAATCTTATCTGGTTATACCTTAATAAAAATAGTGATTGAAAGTGACAGTGGTTGACCACACTGTGAATAAGTGAATTGAAGTGTTAAGGGTTGATATGCTTTAATTACCTATCAGTGATAAATCTTTGTAGGTTTGGATCACTATTACTGGTGACTCAAACTATAACAAAAAATTAAATAAATTAAAATGAAAATAAATGTAAAATTAAAATTATTCTTATACCATCCCTAAAATCATGATGATAAGATATTACAGATAGTCCCTTAGGAGGGATTTGAAGCTTTTGATGTATTGTGGCTGTTATAAGTTATGATGGGCTTTAAATATTCTTGTTGTTTTCAACTATACTGATGATCTCTAGTTGGATTATCATCTTGATTTACAGGTATACATTAAAGTTATTACTATCATTTAATCCATATGGTTTGGTGCTTTGTAATAGATGTATCCACTTACATTCCATTTTTAAGAGGGAATCCTCTAAGTTTCCTCCTCTTATACCTAAACAGGATTTTTGTAATACTGCAAATGTTAATGATTGTTCATTGCTGTTATGTTTTAAAAGGAAATGTTTAGCTACACTTGTTAACATTTTTCCTTTTTCCTGGTCCTTTCTGGCGCTACGTATGTTGCGACTATGTTCCATGACCCTTGTTCTGACTTGTCTTGTTGTCATACCAACATAATAAAATTTACATGGGCATTGTAAGATGTAAACCACTCCCATTGAGGTGCATGAGAAATGTTCTGAAATGGTATGTTTTTGGCCATATTTGTCATGGATCTCTTTTATTTTCCATACTTTGGAACAGGTGTTACACGTTCCACAGGGAAACATCCCTGGTGATTTACTTGTCTTTTTGGCCATTGAATATAATGGCTTTTGACCAGTGTGTCCTTTAGATTTTTTGGTCTTTTGTATCCCACCGATACTCTTTCTCCGATTTTGGTAGCCAGGAGAGGATCATTAAGTAAGATGTGCCAGTTATCGTTCATTATTTTCATGATATGATTCATTTGTGGATTAAAGGTTGTTATAAATCGTGGTTTTTTATCTGGCTGTTTGACCCGTGGTTTTAATAGGGTCTGTCGATCCATCTTTGTCACCTGTGTATTGGCCCTTTTTATAGAGCGTTTACTGTACCCTCTGTCATGAAGTCTCTCACTCAGATGTTTTGCTTGATGTTTGTATACTGCTATATCAGAACAATTCCTTCTAAGATGTATAAATTCACCCTTAGGGATAGCTTTCAAGGTACTGGGATCATGTGCACTGCTGTGATGTAATAGTGTGTTTGTCGCTGTGCTTTTTCTATATAGAGTTGTACTGACTTTCCCATACTGGTCTACTTGGATTTCTAGATCAAGAAAATTAACTTTTTGATGACTGTATTCATATGTTAATTTTAAATTTAGATCATTAGAGTTGGTTTTGTTCATAAATTCTTGGAGTTTATCAATTGATCCCTCCCAAACCAGTAGGATGTCATCTATATAGTGAATCCATAGTGGGATGTGTTGCATGTATGTATCATTGCTGTCAGAGAACACTATTTGGTTCTCCCACCATCCCAAAAATAGATTTGCATATGTCGGTGCACAGGCAGTACCCATGGCCGTACCCTGGGTTTGTAAGTAAAATTGATCTTTAAAGGTGAAGTAATTGTGATGTAAAACAAATTTTAACAGCTATTTTATAAATATATTGTGATCTTGGTTGTCAGTTTCATTTGTGGAGAGAAAATATGAGATTGCTTGTTCTCCTAAATTATGTTTGATGTTGGTGTAGAGGGACTCTACGTCAGCTGTTACTAATATTGAATTTGGGAGTAACTGTAAGTTATCCAATTTTTGGAGTACCTCCATGGTGTCTTTCACATATGATGGTAATGTGTATAAGTACTCTCTAAGCCTTTGATCTATATATTGGCTTGGTTTTTCTGTTAAACTGTTATTGCCCGAAACGATTGGGCGGCCTGGATGTTTATGTATATTTTTATGTACTTTGGGAATAAGGTAGAGTGTAGCTGTAGTTGGATGTGCTTGGGTTAAGAATTGTTTTTCCATCTTATTTATAATTTGATCTTTGTATGCTTTATCTATCATTTTGTTGTACTTTTCTAGATACATTTGTGTGGGATTGCCCAAGAGTTTTTTATAACATTGTGTATTACTCAATTGTTTGTTAGCCTCATTCATTTCCTTATCACACACACGGCTAGATTTAGAGTTCGGCGGTAAAAGGGCTGTTAACGCTCCGCGGGTTTTTTTCTGGCCGCACCATAAATTTAACTCTGGTATCGAGAGTTCAAACAAATGCTGCGTTAGGCTCCAAAAAAGGAGCGTAGAGCATTTTTACCGCAAATGCAACTCTCGATACCAGAGTTGCTTACGGACGCGGCCGGCATCAAAAACGTGCTCGTGCACGATTCTCCCATAGGAAACAATGGGGCTGTTTGAGCTGAAAAAAAACCTAACACCTGCAAAAAAGCAGCGTTCAGCTCCTAACGCAGCCCCATTGTTTCCTATGGGGAAACACCTCCTAAGTCTGCACCTAACACCCTAACATGTACCCCGAGTCTAAACACCCCTAACCTTACACTTATTAACCCCTAATCTGCCGCCCCCGCTATCGCTGACCCCTGCATTACACTTTTAACCCCTAATCTGCCGCTCCGTAAACCGCCGCCACCTACGTTATCCCTATGTACCCCTAATCTGCTGCCCTAACATCGCCGACCCCTATGTTATATTTATTAACCCCTAATCTGCCCCCCACAACGTCGCCGACACCTACCTACAATTATTAACCCCTAATCTGCCGAGCGGACCTGAGCGCTACTATAATAAAGTTATTAACCCATAATCCGCCTCACTAACCCTATCATAAATAGTATTAACCCCTAATCTGCCCTCCCTAACATCGCCGACACCTACCTTCAATTATTAACCCCTAATCTGCCGACCGGAGCTCACCGCTATTCTAATAAATGTATTAACCCCTAAAGCTAAGTCTAACCCTAACACTAACACCCCCCTAAGTTAAATATAATTTTTATCTAACGAAATAAATTAACTCTTATTAAATAAATAATTCCTATTTAAAGCTAAATACTTACCTGTAAAATAAATCCTAATATAGCTACAATATAAATTATAATTATATTATAGCTATTTTAGGATTAATATTTATTTTACAGGCAACTTTGTAATTATTTTAACCATGTACAATAGCTATTAAATAGTTAAGAACTATTTAATAGTTACCTAGTTAAAATAATTACAAATTTACCTGTAAAATAAATCCTAACCTAAGATATAATTAAACCTAACACTACCCTATCAATAAAATAATTAAATAAACTACCTACAATTACCTACAATTAACCTAACACTACACTATCAATAAATTAATTAAACACAATTGCTACAAATAAATAAAATTAAATAAACTATCTAAAGTACAAAAAATAAAAAAGAACTAAGTTACAGAAAATAATAAAATATTTACAAACATAAGAAAAATATTACAACAATTTTAAACTAATTACACCTACTCTAAGCCCCCTAATAAAATAACAAAGCCCCCCAAAATAAAAAATTCCCTACCCTATTCTAAAATACAAATATTACAAGCTCTTTTACCTTACCAGCCCTGAACAGGGCCCTTTGCGGGGCATGCCCCAAGAATTTCAGCTCTTTTGCCTGTAAAAAAAAACATACAATACCCCCCCCCCAACATTACAACCCACCACCCACATACCCCTAATCTAACCCAAACCCCCCTTAAATAAACCTAACACTACCCCCCTGATGATCTTCCTACCTTGTCTTCACCATGCCAGGTTCACCGATCCGTCCTGGCTCCAAGATCTTCATCCAACCCAAGTGGGGGCTAGACATCCACTGAAGAAGTCCAGAAGAGGGTCCAAAGTCTTCCTCCTATCCGGCAAGAAGAGGACATCCGGACCGGCAAACATCTTCTCCAAGCGGCATCTTCTATCTTCTTCCATCCGATGACGACCGGCTCCATCTTGAAGACCTCCAGCGCGGATCCATCCTCTTCTTCCGACGACTAGACGACGAATGACGGTTCCTTTAAGGGACGTCATCCAAGATGGCGTCCCTCGAATTCCGATTGGCTGATAGGATTCTATCAGCCAATCGGAATTAAGGTAGGAATTTTCTGATTGGCTGATGGAATCAGCCAATCAGAATATAGTTCAATCCGATTGGCTGATCCAATCAGCCAATCAGATTGAGCTCGCATTCTATTGGCTGTTCCGATCAGCCAATAGAATGCGAGCTCAATCTGATTGGCTGATTGGATCAGCCAATCGGATTGAACTATATTCTGATTGGCTGATTCCATCAGCCAATCAGAAAATTCCTACCTTAATTCCGATTGGCTGATAGAATCCTATCAGCCAATCGGAATTCGAGGGACGCCATCTTGGATGACGTCCCTTAAAGGAACCGTCATTCGTCGTCTAGTCGTCGGAAGAAGAGGATGGATCCGCGCTGGAGGTCTTCAAGATGGAGCCGGTCGTCATCGGATGGAAGAAGATAGAAGATGCCGCTTGGAGAAGATGTTTGCCGGTCCGGATGTCCTCTTCTTGCCGGATAGGAGGAAGACTTTGGACCCTCTTCTGGACTTCTTCAGTGGATGTCTAGCCCCCACTTGGGTTGGATGAAGATCTTGGAGCCAGGACGGATCGGTGAACCTGGCATGGTGAAGACAAGGTAGGAAGATCATCAGGGGGGTAGTGTTAGGTTTATTTAAGGGGGGTTTGGGTTAGATTAGGGGTATGTGGGTGGTGGGTTGTAATGTTGGGGGGGGGGTATTGTATGTTTTTTTTTACAGGCAAAAGAGCTGAAATTCTTGGGGCATGCCCCGCAAAGGGCCCTGTTCAGGGCTGGTAAGGTAAAAGAGCTTGTAATATTTGTATTTTAGAATAGGGTAGGGAATTTTTTATTTTGGGGGGCTTTGTTATTTTATTAGGGGGCTTAGAGTAGGTGTAATTAGTTTAAAATTGTTGTAATATTTTTCTTATGTTTGTAAATATTTTATTATTTTCTGTAACTTAGTTCTTTTTTATTTTTTGTACTTTAGATAGTTTATTTAATTTTATTTATTTGTAGCAATTGTGTTTAATTAATTTATTGATAGTGTAGTGTTAGGTTAATTGTAGGTAATTGTAGGTAGTTTATTTAATTATTTTATTGATAGGGTAGTGTTAGGTTTAATTATATCTTAGGTTAGGATTTATTTTACAGGTAAATTTGTAATTATTTTAACTAGGTAACTATTAAATAGTTCTTAACTATTTAATAGCTATTGTACATGGTTAAAATAATTACAAAGTTGCCTGTAAAATAAATATTAATCCTAAAATAGCTATAATATAATTATAATTTATATTGTAGCTATATTAGGATTTATTTTACAGGTAAGTATTTAGCTTTAAATAGGAATTATTTATTTAATAAGAGTTAATTTATTTCGTTAGATAAAAATTATATTTAACTTAGGGGGGTGTTAGTGTTAGGGTTAGACTTAGCTTTAGGGGTTAATACATTTATTAGAATAGCGGTGAGCTCCGGTCGGCAGATTAGGGGTTAATAATTGAAGGTAGGTGTCGGCGATGTTAGGGAGGGCAGATTAGGGGTTAATACTATTTATGATAGGGTTAGTGAGGCGGATTAGGGGTTAATAACTTTATTATAGTAGCGCTCAGGTCCGCTCGGCAGATTAGGGGTTAATAAGTGTAGGTAGGTGTCGGCGACGTTGTGGGGGGCAGATTAGGGGTTAATAAATATAACATAGGGGTCGGCGATGTTAGGGGTAGCAGATTAGGGGTACATAGGGATAACGTAGGTGGCGGCGATTTGCGGTCGGAAGATTAGGGGTTAATTATTTTAAGTAGCTTGCGGCGACGTTGTGGGGGGCAAGTTAGGGGTTAATAGATATAATACAGGGGTCGGCGGTGTTAGGGGCAGCAGATTAGGGGTACATAAGTATAACGTAGGTGGCGGTCGGCAGATTAGGGGTTAAAAATTTTAATCGAGTGGCGGCGATGTGGGGGGACCTCGGTTTAGGGGTACATAGGTAGTTTATGGGTGTTAGTGTACTTTAGGGTACAGTAGTTAAGAGCTTTATAAACCGGCGTTAGCCAGAAAGCTCTTAACTCCTGCTATTTTCAGGCGGCTGGAATCTTGTCGTTAGAGCTCTAACGCTCACTGCAGAAACGACTCTAAATACCGGCGTTAGAAAGATCCCATTGAAAAGATAGGCTACGCAAATGGCGTAGGGGGATCTGCGGTATGGAAAAGTCGGGGCTGAAAAGTGAGCGTTAGACCCTTTAATCACTGACTCCAAATACCAGCGGGCGCCCAAAACCAGCGTTAGGAGCCTCTAACGCTGGTTTTGACGGCTACCGCCGAACTCTAAATCTAGGCCACAGTGTCTTTCCCCGAACACCTCCTAATTATCAGAGTTATAACCCAACATTATGGAGAAGTGTTTTTAAATATATGCGAAGGCAGCAGATACTAGTGTAATCCAGCTGTCATTTTATAGGTATACAATAAAGGTTACATTTTAATACTATTGAAGTACTGTGTTGATAGCAAAAACACATATGAAGTCTTCTTAACAGTGCATAGAAGCATATCTTTTTTGCACTCAGTTCACATTTTCTGTGACCTGAGTCAACATGTTTTAATGTTCAGTTTCATGTTTAAGCACTGCTCCTAAAGACAGACCCAATTATTTGAGTAATACTCCAATTCAAGGTCTCATAGGAGATTACGACAAACTATATAAAAACACAGTAAGAAATTACCAAAAGAATTTTGGATAATTGTTTCTTTTTTTCTTTTTTCTATATATACACAGTAGTTGATACAAAGTTGTGAACACAGTATTCTAATACAATTGCTATTGTTCTAGTAGAGTTACTAACCACATAACCGTTTGCTACAAAATATTAAAGGGACAGTCTATTTTGTAAATCCATCAAATTTAGGACTTGGACTGAAAATCAAATTTGGTCTTTCCGTTAAAAGGGTATTGAGCTGTGAATCTCTTTTTAGATCAGATTAGATCTTTTTAGCACAGACAACTGACACAATAAGAAAGATAGTGGAGAATGATTGTGCACGTGGAATAAAAATAAATCTGTGCAATCAAATGATGAAATGTATTAGTAGCATTAAATTGTAACAAAATGTAATTGATGCTAACAATTCTGAATTGTAATAAACTATTCATTACACAAAATGAATAAATTCTACTAATAATGAGCCTTGTGCAAACAGATTTATATACATCTTCCTATATATTGGTAAAACCTTCCAAAAACAATGACCATACTTTTATAAATAATCAGTCACACATTTAATATAGGTAACTAGATAAACATTATTATTGCAACGTTTAAACACAGAGATAACAGAATAAGAATAAAATAGTAAATAAACTTATATTACCCCATTTGTTCATCCGTGGGAGTATATCACCAGATGTTTCCATAGGCACTCAGTACACCCTATGCTCATACTGAGTTATATACCCTTAAAACGGCAGACGAAATAATCTCCTGGTAGCATCCCAAATAAGGTACAGTGAAGTATAGTGAATTATTCTACGCTTCAGTAGCTCAGTTAATCCAAGATATTTATCCTACTGACTACTTCATCATTACATAATGTTTAGTGTTAAACTAGCCAGAAGGACAAATTGACCTCACTTGGTAAATTTATTCCCACAATTTTTTTGTTATATATCAAAGCTTACAAAAGAAAAAAATGATGAGAAATGTTTTTTTCTAAAGCAAAACAAAAGCTCAACTCAAAAACAACTATTTTTTAACTGTTATTGATGATTACTCCAGGTATGCCACACTGTATGCTAGATTCTGAGTGGAGTAGTATTTTGCACTCACACATTAACTAGGCTAGAAGTAAGCTTTTTGCATGCGTCGGGTAGTGTGACCACATTAATGTATTCCCCCATAGACTTCAATGAAGTGGAAAAAGTAGAAAAAAAACTTAACACCCAACAAGTTGCTCAAACCCGGTCGTGTTTTCTTAAAGGGACACTGAACCCAAATTTGTTCATTTGTAATTCAGAAAGAACATGCAATTTTAAGCAACTTTCTAATTTACTCCTATTATCAATTTTTCTTCATTCTCTTGCTATCATTATTTGAAAAATAAGGCATTTAAGCTTTTTTTTGGTTTCAGTACTCTGGACAGCAATTTTTTATTGGTGGATGAATGTATCCACCAATCAGCAAGGACAACCCAGGTTGTTCACCAAAAATTGGCCGGCATCTAAACTTACATTCTTGCATTTGAAATAAAGATACCAAGATAATGAAAAAAATGTGATAATAGGAGTAAATTCGAAATTTGCTTAAAATTTCATGCTCAATCTGAATAACGAAATTAAATTTTTGGGCACAGTGTCCCTTTAAGTGTGCTAACCTGACATGATATATTAATATTTCATATGCTAATGATCTTAGCATAGCATAATATGCTCTATTTATTCTTAAATATATATTTTTAAATATATCTGATCATTTTTTGGAAAAATATATATGAATATATATAGGTGTATATATATATATATATATATATATATATATATATATATATATATATATATATATATATATATATATAAATAAAATGTTCTTGTAAGTGAAGAACATAAGTATACAGTATCTCACAAAAGTGAGTACACCCCTTACATTTTTGTAAATATTTTATTATATCTTTTCATGTGACAACACTGAAGAAATTACACTTTGCTATAATGTAAAGTAGTGAGTGTACAGCCTGTATAATGATGTAAATTTGCTGCCCCATCAAAATAACTCAACACACAGACAATGGGGCATATTTATCAAGCTCTGTATCAGGCTCGCCAGAAACACAAGTTATGAACAGCGGTCTAAAGACAGACAATGCCTGAAATCAACCTGATCCAATACAATGGGTTGATTGACACCCCCTGCTAGCGGCCAATTGCTGTCGGCATTTATCGATGTGCAGCAGACATGATCTGCAATATCTGATCATGTCCGCTCGCACTTTCTTAAATAGGCCCCAGAGTCTAAACCGTTGGCAACAAAAGTGAGTACACCCCTAAGTGGAAATGTCTGAATTGGGCCCAATTAGCCATTTTCCCTCCCTGGTTTCATGTGACTCGTTAGTGTTACAAGGTCTCCGGTGTCAATGGGGAGCAGGTGTGTTAAATTTGGTGTTATCGCTCTCCCACGCTCTCATACCGGGCACCTCATGACAAAGATCTCTCTGAGGATCTGAAAAAAAGAATTGTTGCTCTACATAAAGATGGCCTAGGCTATAAGAAGAAGCATGGTGGGAAAGACCATACAGTGGTTTCACAGGCAAGGTTCCACTCAGAACAGGCCTCTACAGGGCCGACCAAAAAAGTTGAGTGCACATGCTCAGTGTCATATCCAGAGGTTGTCTTTGGGAAATAGATTTATGAGTGCTGCCAGCAATGCTGCAGAGGTTGAAGGGGTGGGGGGTCAGCCTGTCAGTGCTCAGACAATACGCCACACACTGCTTCAAATTAGTCTGCATGGCTGTCGTCCCAGAAGAAAGCCTCTTCTAAAGATGATGCACAAGAAAGCCAGCAAACAGTTTGCTGTAGATAAGCAGACTAAAGACATGGATTACTGGAAAAATTTCCTGTGGTCCGATGAGACCAAGATAAACTTATTTGGTTCAGATGGTGTCAAGCGTGTGTGATGGCAACCAGGTGAGGAGTACAAAGACAAGTGTGTCTTGCCTACAGTCAAGCATGGTGGTGGGAGTGTCATGATCTGTGCCTACATGAGTGCTGCCGGCACTGGGGAGCTACAATTCATTGAGGGAACCATGAATGCCAACATGTACCGTGACATACTGAAGCAGAGCTTGATCCCCTCCCTTAAGAGACTGGGCCGCAGGGTAGTATTCCAACATAATAATGACCCCAAAACACACCTCCAAGATGACCACTGCTTTGCTAAAGAAGCTGGGGGTAAAGGTGATGGACTGGTCAAGCATGTCTCCAGAACTAAACCCTATTGAGCATCTGTGGGTCATCCTCAAACGGAAGGTGGGGGAGCGCAAGGTCTCTAACATCAACCAGCTCTGTGATGTTGTCATGGAGGAGTGGAAGAGGACTCCAGTGGCAACCTGTGAAGCTCTGGTGAACTCCATGCCTAAGTGGGTTAAGGCAGTGCTGGAAAATAATGGTGGCCACACAAATTATTGACACTTTGGGCCCAGTTTGGACATTTCCACTTAGGGGTGTACTCACTTTTGTTGCCAACAGTTTAGACATTAATGGCTGTGTGTTGAGTTATTTTGAGGGGACAGCAAATGTACACTGTTATACAGGCTGTACACTAACTAATTTACATTGTAGCAAAGTGTCATTTCTTCAGTGTTGTCACATGAAGATATAATAAAATATTTACAAAAATATGAGGGGTGTACTCACTTTTGTGAGATATTGTATGTGTATATATATATATATATATATATATATATATATATATATATATATATATGTATAAGGAATATCTATTTAAAAATACTCTTTATGTGAAGAACATTGGAATGTAAAATATTTAGAAAATACACAGTGAAACACTTTAATAAATATAAATATTGCATAATTATAATTTTCATGTTTTCAGCTACTTGACTGCAAAGGGCTCCATTGCACTATATGTCTACAGTCAAAAGTTTTGATAATGACACAAATATTAATTTTCACAAAATCTGCTGCCTCAGCTTTTATGATGGCAATTTGCATATACTCCAGAATGTTATGAAGAGTGATCAGATCAATTGCAATTAATTGCAAAGTCCCTCTTTGCCATGAAAATTAACTTAATCCCCAAAAAAACATTTCCACTGAATTTCAGCCCTGACAAGGATGAGCTAACAACATGTCAGGGATTCTCTTGTTAACACAGGTGTCAGTGTTGATGAGGACAAGGCTGGATTGCTTATTGAGCTAGAATAACAGACTGGAAGCTTTAAAAGGAGGGTTATGTTTGAAATCATTGTTCTTCGTTTGTTAACCATGGTTACCAGCAAGGAAACATGTGCAGTCATCATTGCTTTGCACAAAAAGGATTTCACAGGTAAGGATATTGCTGCTAAGATTACACCTAAATCAACCATTTTTCAGATCATCAAGAACTTCAAGAAGAGAGGTTCAATTGTTGTGAAGAAGGCTTCAGGATGCCCAAGAAAGTCCAGCAAGCACAAGGACCATCTCCTAAAGCTGATTCAGCTGCTGAATTGGGGCACCACCAGTGCATAGCTTGCTCAGGAATGGGAGCAGGCAGGTGTGAGTGCATCTGTGAGGTAAATATTTTTGGAGGATGGCCTGGTGTCAAGAAGGGCAGCAAAGAAGCCACTTCTCTCCAGGAAAAACATAATTGGACTGCTGAGGACTGGGGTAAAGTCATTTTCTCTGATGAATCCCCTTTCCAATTGTTTGGGGCATCCAGAAAAAAACCTTGTCTGGAGAAGAAAAGGTGAATGCTACCATCAGTCCTGTGTCATACCAACAGTAAAGCATCCTGCGACCATTCATGTGTGGTGTTGATTCTCTGTCAAGGGAGTGGGCTCACTCACAATTTTGCCTAAGAACACAGCCATGAATAAAGAATGGTACAAAAACATCCTCCAAGAGCAACTTCTCTCAACCATCCAAGAACAATTTGGTGATGAACAATGCCTTTTCCAGCATGATGGAGCACCTTGCCATAAGGCAAAAGTAATAACTAAGTGGCTTGTGGAACAAAACATCAGCATTTTGGGTCCATGGCCAGGAAGCTCCCCAGACCTTAATACCATTGAGATATTGTGGTTAATCCTCAAGAGGTGGGTGAACAAACTCCAAGCATTGATTATGCAAGAATGGGCTGCCATCAGTCAGGATGTGGCCCAGAAGTTGATTGGCAGCATGCCAAGGCGAATTGCAGAGATCTTGAAAAAGAAGGGTCAACACTGCAAATACTGAATCTTTGCATAAACTTAATGTAATTGTCAATTAAGCCTTTGACACTTATGAAATGCTTGTATTTATATTTAGTGTACCATAGTAACATCTGACCAAAAGATCTAAAAACACTGAAGCAGCAGACTTTGTGAACATTTATATTTGTGTCATTCTCAACTTTTGGCCATGACTGTATATGTGTGTACATATTTATTTATGTTTTTATATGTGTATATATGAAAATAAGGGTTTTTTATCCTATGTGAAAGAAAATATCTTTTGGATGACCTTGTAGTACACAAT
Organism: Bombina bombina; assembly: GCF_027579735.1. Taxonomy (NCBI): domain Eukaryota; kingdom Metazoa; phylum Chordata; class Amphibia; order Anura; family Bombinatoridae; genus Bombina; species Bombina bombina. The sequence continues at coordinate 1,262,245,630 of NC_069501.1, read as the reverse complement.
GGTATAATTAGTAGGTAACTATCCAAAAGTGTGCTTTAGCATTATAATGTACACTTATACACAAAAACCTATAATAGAAATGGTAGAGAAAAAAGAAATGCTGTTTAGCACATAATTAGATTTTTTTTTTAAATTAAGACTTAATGTTTATTACTGATTCTTTTAAATACAGCATGAAAACAGTGGAGAAACTGCTGCCACTGAAAAGGTTAAAAGCACATCTCTGTCTCTGGTATTTTTTATTATTATTATATTATTCTTTATTTATAAAGCCCCAACAGATTCCGCAGTGCTGCCCATGGGCACAAGGATAAAAGTACAACAGAGAAACAATACAAAAAAAAGACAACATTTAACAGACAAATATAAGGGGAATTGAGGGCCCTATTCCAGTGGGAAATTACAATCTAGATGGGTAGAAGGATAGGAAACAGGAGGTGGGGACTACAAATGTGAGAATGATATTAGTGAGGAGATAGAGGGCAACTGTTAGGTAAGTGAAGTTTATTTGTTAATGAGTTGGGTGATAAGCTTCCCTGAACAAAAAGGTCCCTTTAAAGAAGGAGAGGTTAGGTGAAATTCTTACAGCTCGAGGAAGTGCGTTCCAGAGGGTTAGTGCCACATGAGAGAAGTCCTGTAGTCTAGCATGAGAGGAGGCGATGGTAGAGGACGCAAGGAGCAGGTCATTGTTGGATCTTAGGGGGTGGGCTGGAGTATATTTGTTGATGAGTGAGGACAGGTACGGTGGGACAGCATTGGTGAGGGCTTTTTAGGTCAGGGTGAGAATTTTGAATTTAACTCTGCTGTGAATGGGGAGCCAGTGAAGGGACTAACAGAGAGATACAGCAGAAACAGAGCGTCGAGAGAGGTTGATTAGCCTGGCATTTAGAAAGGATTGAAGGGGAGAGAGGCGGGAGAGAGGGAGGTCAGTTAGTAGGTTATTACAGTAGTCAAGTCAAGAAATTACCAGGGAGTGGAATAGCTGTTAAGTAGTTTCAGCGTAGGTGGTTGCGGCAGGATGAAGAGAGCAATTGGATGTGGGGAATGAAGGACAGAGTTAAATGTGACTCCAAGGCAGCGGACTTGGGGTGATGGGGAGATAGTGGTGCCACCAACAGCAGTGATGGAAAAATTAGAAACTGGAGTAGAGTTAGAGGGGGGGATTAGAAGTAGTTCGGTGTTGTACATGTTTATTTTTAGGTGGTGAGAGGCCATCCAGGAGGAAATGCTAGATAAGCAGTTGATGATGTGAGAACTGACAGAAGGAAAGTGTGCAGGGGTAGAAAGGTATATCTGGGTATCATCAGCATAGAGGTGATAGTTGAAGCCATAGCTGTTGATAAGTTTATCTAGTGACAAAGTGTAAATAGAGAAGATTAGAGGACCTAGGACACAGCCTTGAGGTACTCCAACAGACAGAGGCAATAGAGAGGAAGAGTCACCAGCAAAAGAGACAGTGAAGGATCTGTTAGAGAGATAAGAGTGAATCCAGGAGAGGGCAGTGTTACAGAGCCCAAGATTGCTGAGAGTCCGTAGGAGAAGGGGATGGTCAACAGTGTCAAAGGCAGCAGAGGGGTCAAGTAAGATGAGTATAGAGTAGTAGTCTTTGTTTTTAGAAGAAAGGAGATCATTAGTAACCTTGGTGAGGGCAGTCTAAGTTGAGTGTTGAGGACGGAAGCCAGATTGCAGGGGGTTGAGCAATGAGTTAAAGGACAGAAAGTGAGTTAGATAATCAAAAACTTGTTTTTCAAGGATTTTTGAAGCTAGCAGGAGCAGTGATATGGAGCAGTAGTTTGCAGGAGAGTTAGGGTCAAGGGATGGGGTGAACTTTGCATGTTTGAAGGAGGCAGGGAAGAGCCGGTAGAAAGGGATAGGTTGAATATGTAAGTAAGAGCCGTAGTGAGGGTGGAAGATATAGAAGGTATTAGATATGAAGGCATAGGGTCAATTGGGCAGGTAGTGAGGTGTGAGGAAGACAATAGGGAAGTCACTTCAATCTCAGTGGTTGGGAGGAGGGTGCAGAGAGTGGCAGATGGGGTAACTGGGAGCGAAGTTGCAAGATTGCAGGCTTGTGTTAGGATGTTTCTTCAGATGTTAAGTATTTTATTGAAAAAGTAGTCAGCCAGGTCTTGAGCACTGAATGCAAATGAGGGGGGTGGTGCATGTGGGTAGAGGAGAGAGTTGAAAATGGAGAAGATTCTTTTAGGGTTTAAGGAGTGAGTGGATATAAGAGAAGTGAAGTAGGTTTGCTTAGCTAAGTGAAGGGCAGAGGTGTAAGAGTAAAGAATTACCTTATAGTGCATGAAATCAGGTTCAGAGCTGGATTTCCTCCAGGCACATTCAGCAATGCGAGAGCATTTTTGTAGGTGGCGTGTTTGCTGGGAGTGCCAGGGCTGGAGATGATGGCGTAGGGCTTTGCAAAGTTTGGGTGGAGCAAGAGTGTCAAGTGCAGAGGAGAGAGTATTGTTATAGTGGGTTGTAGCAAGGTCAGGACAGGATATCATGGAAGTGTGGGGGAGGAGTTTTTGAATAAGTTTGAAGAGTTGGGGAGGGTCCAAAGTGTGCAGATATCTACAGGTATGGGGGCTAGGGGGAGAAGTAGGTTTAGCCTGTATATTTAGATTAAAGGTGAGCAGATGGTGGTCTGAGATGGGAAATGGGCAACAGGCAACATCAGAGAAAGAGCAGAGATAGGAGAATACCAGATCAATAAAGTGTCCATCGCAGCCGGTAGGGAATAAGGTGGATTGTGAGAGGCCCAAAGGAGTTAGTGAGTGAGAGAAGTTTAGAGGCTGTAGGGGCAGATGAGTTGTCAATGGGGATGTTGAAGTCCCCCAGAATTAGAGTAGGTTTATTTGTAAAGAGAAAGTAAGGAACCCACAGGGCTTTAAGCTACATACGAAGCTTGATAAATATTCCCCAATTACTTAATTTTGATGCTAGTATGATCTTACATACGGGAAATAATGGTAATATATTGTATTTTGTGCACAAGAAAACTTTTACTATCATAGCGATTATCAATAGGTTGCAAAAACGGATGGAAAAAACTGAAATTTCTTAGATTTAATAAGTTAAGATTGAATGATTGACATATTTATGCACCTATGGAGATGAAATGCAGTAACACAGCTATATGAAAACACTTATTTTTGCCTGTCAGATATTTAGTGAGATCAGTGATTTAGTATTTTAATACATTGTCATGCTATTTTTGGACACATTATTGCTGATATTAGTTAGGAGCAGGGCTTTTTTGTAGGGGTTCTCACCGGTACTGAGTAACCCCACCTCTGACAGCTCATAATAGGTAATATTAGTAATCAGCATGTAAATACACTAGCTTTCACAAGAGGGGGCTGCAAAATACATCAAACATTGTAAATAATGTTGTTCCTTTGCTTTTCTCAAAGTTACTGAGCAGAAAATATCAATCAATAATCAATGAGTACTGGCAACTTTTTTTGAGTACCAGCACCTTTCCTTTTACAAAAAAAGCACTGGCTAGTAAGGAGGAAAGTGTGTGTAAACGTTTGAATGTGTGTGGGCTAAGGTGTGCAACAGAAAATAAGAAAAAAGAGAGAGAGAAAATGATCTTTTACTTATAGACATTTTCTGATTGATGTGCAAATATTGGATGGTGTTGTGGGTGAGAAAAAACTGAAGAAAAGACATCAGTATTTCAGTCTGTGCTAAATAAAAAGTATAAAAAATGAAGAGAAGGAAAGAGACTGAAACAGACCTCCAAATATTTCAATGGGTCTTAACCCCTTAAGGACAAGGCCATTTTTCAATTTCTTTCCCTTAAGGACCAGGGCTATTTTTACATTTCTGCTGTGTTTGTGTTTAGCTGTAATTTTCCTCTTACTCATTTACTGTACACACACATATTATATACCGTTTTTCTCGCCATTAAATTTCTAAAGATACCATTATTTTCATCATATCTTATAATTTATATAAATTTTTTATAAAATATGAGGAAAAAATGGAAAAAAACACACTTTTGCTAACTTTGACCCCCAAAATCTGTTACACATCTACAACTACCAAAAATCAACCATCCTAAATAGTTTCTAAATTTTGTCCTGAGTTTAGAAATACCCAATGTTTACATGTTCTTTGCTTTTTTTGCAAGTTATAGGGCAATAAGTACAAGTAGCACTTTTCTATTTCCAAACCACTTTTTTTCAAAATTAGCGCTAGTTACATTGGGACACTGATATCTTTCAGGAATCCCTGAATATCCCTTGACATGTATATATTTTTTTTTAGAAGACATCCCAAAGTATTGATCTAGGCCAATTTTGGTATATTTCATGCCACCATTTTACTGCCAAATGAGATCAAATAAAAAACATTGTTCACTTTTTCACAAATTTTTTCACAAACTTTAGGTTTCTCACTGAAATTATTTGCAAACAACTTGTGCAATTATGGCATAAATGGTTGTAAACACTTCTCTGGGATCCCCTTTGTTCAGAAATAGCAGACATATATGGCTTTGGTGTTGCTTTTTGGTAATTAGAAGGCCGCTAAATGCCACTGCGCACCACACGTGAATTATGCCCAGCAGTGAAGGGGTTAATTAGGGAGCATGTAGGGAGCTTCTGAGGTTAATTTTAGCTTTAGTGTAGTGTAGTAGACAACCCCAAGTATTGATCTAGGCCCATATTGGTATATTTCATGCCACCATTTCACCGCCAAATGCGATCAAATAAAAAAAAAAACGTTACATTTTTCACAATTTTAGGTTTCTCACTGAAATTATTTACAAACAGCTTGTGCAATTATGGCACAAATGGTTGTAAAAGCTTCTCTGTGATCCCCTTTGTTCAGAAATAGCAGACATATATGGCTTTGGCATTGCTTTTTGGTAATTAGAAGGCCGCTAAATACCGCTGCGCATCACACGTGAATTATGTCTAGCAGTGAAGGGGTTAATTAGGTAGCTTGTAGGGAGCTCGCAGGGTTAATTTTAGCTTTAATGTAGAGACCAGCCTCCCACCTGACACATCACACCCCCTGATCCCTCCCAAACAGCTCTCTTCCCTCCCCCACCCCACAATTATCCCTGCCATCTTAAGTACTGGCAGAAAGTCTGCCAGTACTAAAATAAAAGGTATTTTAAAAAAATATATATATTTTTTAGCATATTTACATATGCTGATGTGTAGGATCCCCCCTTAGCCCCCAACCTCCCTGATACCCCCCAAACAGCTCTCTATCCCTCCCCCTCTACCTTATTGGTAGCCATCTTGGGTACTGGCAGCTGTCTGCCAGTACCCAGTTTACTAAAAAAAACCTGCTTTTTTATATATTTTTTTTTCTTTTCTGTAGTGTAGCTTCCCCCCAGCCAAAGAGCACCCCCCACCCCCTCCCAGATCCCTTAGATGTCTTTTTAAAATTATTTTGTACCCCACTCTATCCCACTTTTTTTTTTACATTTCTGTAGTGTAGCCGTTCCCACCCGCTTCCACCCCGTGCACGCGCCCGCCCCCACCCTCACGTGCATGTGCACGTGCCTCCGTGTGCGCTCCCGACGGTCATGCCCGCGATCCCGCCCCCCTCCACGTCATAGCACACATCTATGGCTGCCCACCCGCCTCCCACTGCAGCTCCCACCCACCAACGATACCGGACATCGATGTCCAGTGCAGAGAGGGCCACAGAGTGACTCTCTCTGCATCGGATGGCCAAGGGGTGTTATTGCAGGATACCTCGATATCGAGGCATCACTGCAATAACCGGAAAGCGGCTGGAAGTGAGCAGGATCGCTTCCAGCCGCTTTAAACCCCTAATGTCGTATAGGGTACGTCGCTGGTCTTTAAAGACCAGGTTGTGTGCGACGTACCCTGTACGACATGCATCGTTAAGGGGTTAAAGTTCAATCCACATACAAAACAAGCTTGCCAATGGAAATTTATGGTGTATATCAATCCATTCAACCCCTAGAAGAGTTCCCCTTATATCAATAAACTGCCAACAATCTCACCATTCAGCTGCACACCCGCTTCAGGTGTGACCTAGCCAGTAGGATGTATCCTCTTATCGCCAACATAGCGTTAACCTCGATGTGTACTGCCACCACTTACGGGGCCCCTGCAGCTCCTCTATTCCACGAGGAAGGAGTTGTCACGATGATGTCAGACGTGACGTTGTTCCAACAGCCAATGGGGTAGGGAGGGAGTGTCAGGAATGACAATCGGATCTGTGTCCAGCAAAACAAAACACCAACCTGACACTTCTAGCTTATATGTCCAGTGCCTAGCATGTATATAAAAATACATGAACCATCCTGCTGGTGTATAAGAGCAGGAACAAAGGATAATCGGACAGTCCATCTGTTAAAAAGTCAAAACTTTATTTGCCAAAGTTAAAAGCAGTGGAAAAGAGCAACTTCCACACAGAGGAGGCGCAACACCAGTGTGGCTTATGCGTTTCGGCTTTATGCCGTAATCATAGCCATTCGTGTCAGGACTTCTCTGCCTGTTATTTAAAACACATTGAGCTGCTGGTGCAATGCTGAATATGGAGAGCGTAGTGCTCTCCGCATTCAGCGAGGTCTGTCGGACCTGATCCGCACTGTCGGAGTCAGGTCCGAAAGACCTTTTATAAATAGGCCCCTAAGTCTAAACACCCCAAATCCGTCGCCCCTGACAACGACAACACCTAAATAAAGTTATAAAACAAAATAGACAGATTGATGGTGTTGTTAAGCCACTTAAAAAGTTATCTTTAGTCCCAGTGCAAAAAGCAACTTCAAGGCGATGTGGTCAAAGTACATGTAAGAGCATGCAGCTGGACTCCGTAGATATTCTTAAGATGACAATAGGGGCCCACACATATCTCACATATAGTGGTAATGGATCTCGAGAGAAAGGCACTTTTATTAGTGCTGTATGTGTTTAAAAACAGGATATACCTAATGCCCAAACCAGGGCTACAAACAGCAGTATGCAAAAAGTTAATGTGTGCCCCAAAGCTTGTCAGTAAGATGAGGAAATAATCCAAGAGCTTTCAGCGAAACTTAATTGTAATAATATGGGACTACAGTTTACTTTTGAATGGCAAAAAATGAGATACATTTTTTTGGACATTACTCTCTCAGGAGATATGAAAGGAGGCAAAATAATCTCTGCTCTCTACAGAAAACCTATTTCAGGCAATAGTCTCTTACATGCCCGAAGCTGTCACCTGAAGGATGTCTTTAAAAGCATAGCAAAGAGTCAGTTCTTGCGAGCTAAGCGAAACTGGACTATAGAAGGAACTTTTCAAGTAGAGAGCAGAGATTTAAAAGAAAGGGGGATCCAGAGAGGATATCCTGGGTTTAGCATTTGCAGAGAACACCATCTCTAAGCTGCCATCTCTCTAATGACATCTTTACGTGGCAGTGCTAAGAATTAGTCAAGATCTACAAACAGGACAGAATGCTACTTATTCAAGCCTAAACTAACCCTGCTATCTCATTCACTTACAGGTATGTCCCCTATCCAAACTGCTGTTTCCTCCTGAATCTTTTTTAACACTGCTTTATAACATTCTATGGTATGTCCCCTATCCAAACTGCTGTTTCATCCTGGATCTTTTTTAACACTGCTTTATAACATTCTATGGTATGTCCTCTATCCAAACTGCTGTTTCATCCTGGATCTTTTTTAACACTGCTTTATAACATTCTATGGTATGTCCCCTATCCAAACTGCTGTTTCATCCTGGATCTTTTTTAACACTGCTTTATAACATTCTATGGTATGTCCCCTATCCAAACTGCTGTTTCATCCTGGATCTTTTTTAACACTGCTTTATAACATTCTATGGTATGTCCTCTATCCAAACTGCTGTTTCTCCATGGATCTTTTTTAACACTGCTTTATAACATTCTATGGTATGTCCTCTATCCAAACTGCTGTTTCTTCCTGGATCTTTTTTAACACTGCTTAATAACATTCTATGGTATGTTTCCCATCTAAACTTCCTTCTATGCCTGTATCTGATCACACCCTGTCCCCAGCATTTGCATTTCCTAGTTTTTTTAACTTAGCTTAATTAATTGATAAAATCCCCACCCAATTTTGTTTTATGTGCATCTATCCCTTTGATCTAGTTTTAGTTCTTAATAGTGATGTCGCGAATAGTTCGCCGGCGAATAGTTCCCGGCAAACATAGCTTGTTCGCGTTCGCCGCGGCGGGTGAACATATGCGATGTTCGATCCGCCCCCTATTCGTCATCATTGAGTAATACTTTGACCCTGTACCTCACAGTCAGCAGACACATTCCAGCCAATCAGCAGCAGATCCTCCCTCCCAGACCCTCCTACCTCCTGGACAGCATCCATTTTAGATTCATTTGGAAGCTGCATTCTTAGAGAGAGGAGGGACAGTGTAGTTGCTGCTGATTTAATAGGGAAATCGATAGCTAGGCTAGTGTATTCAGTGTCCTCTACAGTCCTGAAGGACTCATCTGATCTCTGCTGTAAGGACAGCACCCCAAAAAGCCCTTTTTAGGGCTAGAACATCAGTCTGCTTTTTTTTTTTTTTCTGTGTAATCTAATTGCAGTTGCCTTCCTGCCAGCGTGTGTGTCAGGCTCACAGCGTATACTGTGCCCACTTGCCCAGTGCTACCACTCATATCTGGTGTAACAGTAGTGTAGATTTAAAAAAAACAACAATTTTTTGACTGTGTTAAATAATAGCAGTCAGTTTCCTTCACACGTGTGCGTTTCAGTGCCTGCCTGCCTGCCAGGGCACAGTGTCACCCCAGTGCAACTCATATCTGGTGTAACAGTAGTGTAGATTTAAAAAAAACAACACTTTTTTGACTGTGTTAAATAATAGCAGTCAGTTTTCTTCACACGTGTGCGTTTCAGTTCCTGCCTGCCAGGGCACAGTGTCACCACAGTGCAACTCATATCTGGTGTAACAGTAGTGTAGATTTAAAAAAAACAACACTTTTTTGACTGTGTTAAATAATAGCAGTCAGTTTCCTTCACACGTGTGCGTTTAAGTGCCTGCCTGCCAGGGCACAGTGTCACCCCAGTGCAACTCATATCTTGTGTAACAGTAGTGTACATTTTAAAAAAAAAAAACACTTTTTTGACTGTGTTAAATAATAGCAGTCAGTTTCCTTCACGCGTGTGCGTTTCAGTGCCTGCCTGCCAGGGCACAGTGTCACCCCAGTGCAACTCATATCTGGTGTAACAGTAGTGTAGATTTAAAAAAAAAAAACACTTTTTTGACTGTTTTAAATAATAGCAGTCAGTTTCCTTCACACGTGTGCGTTTCAGTGCCTGCCAGGGCACAGTGTCACCCCAGTGCAACTCATATCTGGTGTAACAGTAGTGTACATTTAAAAAAAACAACACTTTTTTGACTGTGAAATAATAGCAGTCAGTTTCCTTCACACGTGTGCGTTTCAGTGCCTGCCAGGGCACAGTGTCACCCCAGTGCAACTCATATCTGGTGTAACAGTAGTGTACATTTAAAAAAAAAAACACTTTTTTTACTGTGTTAAATAATAGCAGTCAGTTTCCTTCACACGTGTGCGTTTCAGTGCCTGCCAGGGCACAGTGTCACACCAGTGATGATGAAGATGCGTCCCTGGAAGTCACGTGGGTGCCTGCTAGAAGAGAAGAAGAAGAGGGGGAAAGTTCAGATGGGGAGACAGAGAGGAGGAGGAGACAAGTTGGAAGGAGGGGGAGGTCGTCTCAAGGAGTTAGTGGTACAGTCAGACAGCATGCATCGGCACCCAGGGTCAGCCAGACAGCACGCCAATCAACGCATACTGTTGCCACCACCAGAATGCCGTCATTGCAGAGCTCAGCAGTGTGGCATTTTTTTTGTGTGTCTGCCTCTGACAACAGCAAAGCCATTTTCAACCTGTGCCAAAAGAAACTGAGTCATGGGAAGTCCAACACCCACCTAGGTACAACTGCTTTGCGAAGGCACATGATCGCACATCACAAACGCCTATGGGATCAACACATGAGTACAAGCATCACACAAACTCAAAAATGCCATCCTCCTCCTGGTCCAGCATCTTCAGCCACATCAACCACTGCTGTCCTCCTTGCCCCCTCTCAACCATCCGCCACTCCATCTCTCGCCTTGAGCAGTTCCTGCTCATCTGCCCACAGTCAGGTGTCTGTCAAGGACATGTTTGAGCGTAAGAAGCCAATGTCACAAAGTCACCCCCTTGCCCGGCATCTGACAGCTGGCTTGACTGAACTCTTAGCCCGCCAGCTTTTACCATACAAGCTGGTGGAGTCTGAGGCGTTCAAAAAATGTGTAGCTATTGGGACACCGCAGTGGAAGGTACCCGTCCGAAATTTCTTTGCACAAAAGGCAATCCCCAACCTGTACTCGATTGTGCAAAAGGAAGTAATGGCATGTCTGGCACACAAGGTTGGGGCAAGGGTCCATCTGACCACTGATACCTGGTCTGCAAAGCATGGTCAGGGCAGGTATATCACCTACACTGTGCATTGGGTAAACCTGCTGACGGCTGCCAAGCATGGAATGTGTGGCTCTGCAGAGGAGTTGGTGACACCGCCACAACTTGCAGGCAGGCCTGCTGCCACCTCCTCTACTCCTCCTACTCCATCCTCTTCCATAACCTCCTCGGCTGAGTCCTCTTCTGCTGCTGCGTCTTGCTCCACATCAACGGCACCCCCCAGCTCCCCAGGTACTATTCCACATCCCGGATACGGCAGTGTCATGCCGTCTTGGGGTTGACTTGCCTGAAAGCAGAGAGTCACACCGGACCAGCACTCCTGTCCGCCCTGAACGCACAGGTGGATCAGTGGCTGACTCCGCACCAACTGGAGATCGGCAAAGTGGTTAGTGACAACGGAAGAAATTTGGTGGCGGCATTGAATTTGGGCAAGTTGACACATGTGCAGTGCATGGCACATGTGTGTAATCTGATCGTACAACGCTTTGTGCATAAGTACCCAGGCTTACAGGACGTCCTGAAGCAGGCCAGGAAGGTGTGTGGCCATTTCAGGCGTTCCTACATGGCCATGGCGCACTTTTCAGATATCCAGCGGTGAAACAACGTGCCAGTGAGGCGCTTGATTTGCGACAGCCCGACACATTGGAATTCAACACTCCTAATGTTCGACTGCCTTATCCAACAAGAAAAAGCCATTAACGACTATTTGTTTGACCGGGGTGCTAGGACAGCCTCTGCGGAGCTGGGAATTTTTTTGCCACTTTACTGGACGCTCATGTGCAATGCCTGTAGGCTCATGCATCCTTTTGAGGCTTTTGAGGAGGTGACAAACCTAGTCAGTCGCACCGAAGGCACCATCAGCGACATCATACAATTTGTTTTCTTCCTGGAGCGTGCCCTGCGAAGAGTGCTGGATCAGGCCGTAGATGAGCGTGAAAAGGAAGAGTTGTGGTCACCATCACAACCAGAAACAGCCTTATCAGCATCGCTTGCTGGACCTGCGGCAATGCTGGAAGAGGATTGTGAGGAAGAGGAGTCAGAGGAGGAATGTGGCTTTGAGGAGGAGGAGGAAGACCAACCACAACAGGCATCCCAGGGTGCTCGTTGTCACCTATCTGGTACCCATGGTGTTGTACGTGGCTGGGGGGAAGAACATACCTTCATTGAGATCACTGCGGATGAGGAACGGGACGTGAGTAGCTCGGCATCCAACCTTGTGCAAATGGGGTCTTTCATGCTTTCGTGCCTGTTGAGGGACCCTCGTATAAAAAGGCTGAAGGAGAACGACCTGTACTGGGTGTCCACGCTACTAGACCCCCGGTATAAGCATAAAGTGCCTGAAATGTTACCGAATTCCCGCAAGTCGGAAAGGATGCAGCAGTTCCAAAATAAATTAAAAAGTATGCTTTACACAGCTTATAAGGGTGATGTCACAGCACAACGGGAATCTAACAGGTGAAGAGGTGAAAGTAATCCTCCTCCTCCCATGACCACGCCGGCAAGGACAGGATGCTTTACAGACGTGTTGTTGATGGATGACATGCAGAGCTTTTTAAGTCCTATGCATCGCCACAGCCCTTTGGGGTCCACCCTCAGAGAACGACTCGACCGACAGGTAGCAGACTACCTCGCCTCAACTGCACATATCGACACTCTGAGGAGCGATGAACCCCTTGACTACTGGGTGTGCAGGCTTGACCTGTGGCCTGAGCTATCCCAATTTGCGATAGAACTTCTGGCCTGCCCCGCTTCAAGTGTCCTGTCAGAAAGGACCTTCAGTGCAGCAGGAGGTATTGTCACTGAGAGTCGCCTAGGTCAAAAAAGTCTAGATTACCTCACCTTTATTAAGATGAATGAGGGATGGATCCCGAAGGGACTGACAGTGGGTGATACATTCGACTAAAAAAGGCCTGATGAGATGAGCTGCCTTGGGCTAAAAATGGTCCACACGCTGCTGTATTTTATCTCTGAATGCCGGATGACTTGCGTGACTTATCCGCCACCAACTAGGGTTCAAGCCGCAATGTTTTAGGGCATTTTCTGCCTGGGAAACAAACATCAATTTTTCTGGCCGAACAATACCTAATTTTTCAGGCATGTGTACATGCCTAATTTTTCTGGCCTCTGGTGCTGCACTGTGGCTTCAAAAACCAAACCAAAAAAAAGGCACATAACAGGGATTAAACTGATAGGAATAGTACTACTTAACACACCACTCCTATCTGGTGGCACATTAGATTGCACGTGCAGTGCCCCAAATTTGAAGTAGGAGGTCCGACCAAGCATCTTTTTCCATCTCCCGGTTCCTAAAATCCATGCCATATACACGTCCTCTGATAGGGGACGTAACAGGGATTAAACTGATAGGAATAGTACTACTTAACACACCTTATAATAATGCAGAGAGAGGCAATGCAGAGAGAGGAGTCTGAAGAAGAGGAATCAGAGGAGGAAGGTGGCTTTGAGGAGGTGGAAGACCAAACACAGCAGGCGTCCAAGGGGGCTTGTTGTCATCTTTCGGGGACCCTTGGTGTTGTACGTGGCTGGGTGGAGGAAGAGACCTTCAATGACATCAGTGAGGACAAGGAACGGGACATGGCTAGCTTGGTATCCAAACTTGTGCAAATGGGGAGTTTGCAGTTGTGCAAATGGACTGTTTGCGTTTTTTTTGCGGTGCGTTAAAGGGACAGTCTAGGCCAAAATAAACTTTCATGATTCAGATAGAGCATGTAATTTTAAACAATTTTCCAATTTACTTTTATCACCAATTTTGCTTTGTTCTCTTGATATTCTTAGTTGAAAGCTTAACCTAGGAGGTTCATATGCTAATTTCTAAGACCTTGAAGCGCACCTTTCAGATTGCATTTTAACAGTTTTTCACCACTAGAGGGTGTTAGTTCACGTATTTCATATAGATAACACTGTGCTCGTTCACGAGAAGTTATCTGGGAGCAGGCACTGATTGGCTAGACTGCAAGTCTGTCAAAAGAACTGAAAAAAGGGGCAGTTTGCAGAGGCTTAGATACAAGATAATCAACTATGTAATTTTCCATGGGAGTTTTGCCATGGATCCCCCTCTGGCATGCCACAGTGCAGGTGTTAGTACCCTTGAAACAACTTTTCCATCACTATTGTGGCCAGAAAGAGTCCCTGTGGGTTTTAAAATTCGCCTGCCTATTGAAGTCAATGGCGGTTCGCCCGGTTCGCCCGTTCGCGAACAGTTGAGGAAGTTCGCGTTCGCGACATCTCTATTGCAGGGTTAATTTTAGCTTTAGTGTAGAGCTCAGCCTCCCACCTGAAACATCAGACCCCCTGATCCCTCCCAAACAGCTCTCTTCCCTCCCCCACCCCACAATTGTCCCCGCCATCTTAAGTCCTGGCAGAAACTCTGCCAGTACTAAAATAAAGCTATATTTGGGTTTTTTGTGTGCTTTTTTTTAGCATATTTACATATGCTGCTATGTAGGATCCCCACTTAGCCCCCAACCTCACTGATCCCCCACCAAACAGCTCTCTAACCCTCCCCCTCTGCCTTAATGGGCACCATCTTGGGTACTGGCAGCTGTCTGCCAGTACCCAGTTTAGTAAAAAAGTATGCTTTTTTTTTTTTTAATTGCCCTTTTCTGTAGTGTAGCTCCCCCCCAAGACAAACCCCCACCCCTTCCAGATCCCTTAGTTGCTTATTAATATTTTAAAATAACTTTTTTTTTTGTACTTTGATCAATAGGTTTTTCTGTAGTGTAGCGGTTCCCGCCCACTCCCGCCCCGTGCATGCGCCCACCCACCACCCCCCGTGCACGTGCGTGCCCGTGCGTGCCCCCGTCTGTCTCGCACACGATCCCGCCCCCTCCACACGGCCCATCGATGGCCGCCCACCCGCCTTCCAGACTGGCTCCCACCCACCAACAATACCAGCCATCGATGTCCGATGCTGAGAGGGCCACATAGTGGCTCTCTCTGCATCGGATGGCCAAGTGGGGTTATTGCAGGATGCCTCGATATTGAGGCATCACTGCAATAACCAGAAAGCAGCTGGAAGCGAGCAGGATTGCTTCCAGCTGCTTTCCAGACCAAGGACGTACGCCATACGTCCTCAGGCGTTAAGTGTATTTTTTTTGAGGACGTATGGCGTAAGTCCTTGGTCGTTAAGAGGTTAAGTGGCAGTGCTAAGAATTAGTCAAGATCTACAAACAGGACAGAATGCTACTTATTCAAGCCTAAACTAACCCTGCTATCTCATTCACTTACAGGTATGTCCCCTATCCAAACTGCTGTTTCTTACTGGATCTTTTTTAACACTGCTTTATAACATTCTATGGTATGTCCCCTATCAAAACTGCTGTTTCTTCCTGGACCTTTTTTAACACTGCTTTATAACATTCTATGGTATGTCCCCTATCCAAACTGCTGTTTCTTCCTGGACCTTTTTTAACACTGCTTTATAACATTCTATGGTATGTCCCCTATCCAAACTGCTGTTTCTTCCTGGAGCTTTTTTAACACTGCTTTATAACATTCTATGGTATGTCCCCTATCCAAACTGCTGTTTCTTCCTGGATCTTTTTTAACACTGCTTTATAACATTCTATGGTATGTCCCCTATCCAAACTGCTGTTTCTTCCTGGATCTTTTTTAACACTGCTTTATAACATTCTATGGTATGTCCCCTATCCAAACTGCTGTTTCTTCTTGGATCTTTTTTAACACTGCTTTATAACATTCTATGGTATGTCCCCTATCCAAACTGCTGTTTCTTCCTGGATCTTTTTTTAACACTGCTTTATAACAGTCTATGGTATGTCCCACATCTAAACTGCTGTTTCTTCCTGGATCTTTTTTAACACTGCTTTATAACATTCTATGGTATGTCCCCCATCTAAACTTCCTTCTATGCCTGTATCTGATCACACCCTGTCCCCAGCATTTGCATTTCCTATTTTTTTAACTTAGCTTAATTAATTGAATAATCCCCACCCAATTTTGTTTTATGTGCATCTATCCCTTTGATCTAGTTTTTGTTCTTAATTGTCTCACCTGTGTGTTACTCATCTCCCTGTCTCCACTTAGTTAATTGATCTAACTCAGCTGTCTTCAGAAGCCCTATATATTTAAGATCAGCTTTAGGGAAAGCATTTGCAGGGTTTAGCAATTGCAGAAAACACCATCTCTAAGCTGCCATTTCTCTAATGACATCTTTAAGTGGCAGTGCTAAGAATTAGTCAAGATCTACAAACAGGACAGAATGCTACTTATTCAAGCCTAAACTAACCCTGCTATTTCATTCACTTTTAGGTATGTCCCCTATCCAAACTGCTGTTTCTTCCTGGATCTTTTTTAACGCTGCTTTATAACATTCTATGGTATGTCCCCTATCCAAACTGCTGTTTCTTCCTGGATCTTTTTTAACACTGCTTTATAACATTCTATGGTATGTCCCCTATCCAAACTGCTGTTTCTTCCTGGATCTTTTTTAACACTGCTTTATAACATTCTATGGTTTGTCCCCTATCCAAACTGCTGTTTCTCCCTGGATCTTTTTTTAACACAGCTTTATAACATTCTATGGTATGTCCCCTATCCAAACTGCTGTTTCTTCCTGGATCTTTTTTAACACTGCTTTATAACATTCTATGGTATGTCCCCTATCCAAACTGCTGTTTCTTTCTGGATCTTTTTTAACACTGCTTTATAACATTCTATGGTATGTCCCCTATCCAAACTGCTGTTTCTTCCTGGATCTTTTTTAACACTGCTTTATAACATTCTATGGTATGTCCCCTATCCAAACTGCTGTTTCTTCCTGGATCTTTTTTAACACTGCTTTATAACATTCTATGGTATGTCCCCCATCTAAACTTCCTTCTATGCCTGTATCTGATCACACCCTGTCCCCAGCATTTGAATTTCCTAATTTTTTAACTTAGCTTAATTAATTGACTAATCCCCACCCAATTTTGTTTTATGTGCATCTATCCCTTTGATCTAGTTTTAGTTCTTAAATTAGGGGTTAATATTTTTAAAATAGATGGCGGCTGGGTAGGAGCTCACTTTAGGGTGTAGGTAAGGTAGATGGCAGCGGTGTAAGGGGCTCACTTTAGGGGGTAGGTAAGATAGATGGCGGCGGTGTAAGGGGCTCACTTTAGGGGGTAGGTAAGGTAGATGGCGGCGGGGTAGGGGCTCACATTAGGGGGTTATAGATTTAATATAGCTGGCGGTGGGGTCCAGGAGCGGCGGTTTAGGGGTTAATAACTTTATTAGGTGGCAGCGGGGTCCGGGAGCGGCGGTTTAGGGGTTAATACATTTTTTATTGTTAGGATAGTGAGGGGGGATAGCGGATAGAGGGTTAGACGTGTCGGGCTATGTTTGGGAGGCGTGTTAGACAGTACGGGTGATTTTATAACTTAGTCAGGTTTTGTAGGCTCCGGCAGTTTCTAAAGTGCCGTAAGTCACTGGCGACTCCAGAAATTTGTACTTACGCAGATTTCTGGACATCGCTGGTTTGTCAGACTTACGGCACTTTAGCCTCTGACGGCGCCGTATATGGGATAGCTCGAGTTGTGAGCTGAAACTAAGGGCGGCGGGGGTTCCCTCGCTTGCGCCGCAAACTACGATCTATATCGGATCGTGCCCCTGGTGTAACAGTAGTGTATATTTAAAAAAAAACAACACTTTTTTGACTGTGTTAAATAATAGCAGTCAGTTTCCTTCACACATGTGCGTTTCAGTGCCTGCCTGCCAGGGCACAGTGTCACCCCAGTGCAACTTATATCTGATGTAACAGTAGTGTAGATTTAAAAAAAAAAAACACTTTTTTGACTGTGTTAAATAATAGCAGTCAGTTTCCTTCACACGTGTGCGTTTCAGTGCCTGCCTGCCAGGACACAGGGCGCCATGTACTAAGCTTCGAAGTGACCGTCCGTCTGTATTTCCGCGTCAAAATTCGCTCACAATCTGCTTCTCGTATGTACCAATCTGCGATCTGCTCGAAAAACCACTATTTTCATCAGCGATCGTAATTTTACTCAACTCATCGTTCCGAAGCCTTTTTCCACTTACTACATGTTCGATCGCACGTAAATTCGCTGTAATCGGCAATTATGAATGTTACAACTAATCCGCCCGCTCCAACTTTCACTGTAACTTCGCGTGATTTGCTTCGCGACCATTTAGGTAGCGAATACAATAGAAAACTATAGGGGGTATCAACCTGACGCCAGGTAGAAGTACTTAAGTGAAAGGACTAGACTACTATTGTAGCATTATTGGTTTTTGGATCAGTGAATGAAGATGGAGACACTTTTACACATGTTTCTTTTCCGATTAATTCAATTACGAGGAAGAAGGGCTATACAGGCACCGGTTGACAACTTGCAAAGAAGGAGAGGTAGAAGAATTAGAGTCCCTAGAGTTTTCCTTCCACGTATGGGTTTGGAAAGCATTTCTGATCGAGAGATTATCCAGAGATTCCGTTTGGACAGAGAAGCTATTATGGAACTTTAAAATGAAATGGCAGAATACCTTGAACCAATGACAGCGCGTTCACAAGCCATACCCGGACTATTAAAACTGTTGGCAGCCTTACACTTTTTTGCCACCGGTTCATTCCAAGCTGTGTCTAGCGTTATAATTGGCATCAGCCAGTCTGCTTTTTCGAGGCACCTAACCAAAGTTATTGATGCTTTGATGGTCGTCTTTCCAAGGTACGTGTGCCTTCCAGCGACTCCAGAAGAGTGGCAATCTGTGAAGTCTAATTTTTATAGAATGGCCGGAATGCCCAATGTACTTGGAGCCATCGATTGCACCCATGTTGCAGTCAAACCATCCCGAGAACGTGAGGAAGTTTTCAGGAACAGAAAACAGTACCATTCCCTCAATGATCAGATGGTATGTGACCATAACATGAAAATAATCAGTGTCTGTTCCAACTTCCCTGGATCCTGCCATGATTCGTATATCTTGCATCAGTCTGGGTTATATCGGAAGTTTGAGGAGGGAGAGATGCCTGAAGGATGGCTGTTAGGTAATTATATTTTTGGGATGTTATGTTACAGTATTATTATAATTGTCAAACGTAGTTTATGTCATGCATTGTTATGATAGATTTAACTAAAAAACATAGTTAATTCTCATTGAAATTATCGTCTTTATCATATTGGAAATGTTAATCCTTTTTAATTTTTTTCATAGGGGACGCTGGTTATTTCAGTAGAGAATGGTTATTCACACCCTATAACAATCCTAGAAGAAGATGTGAGGTGAAATTCAAAGAGGCACACAGATCCACCAGAGGAATCATCGAGAGAGCATTTGGATTGTTAAAAATGCGCTTTCGTTGTCTTGACCACTCAGGTGGTGTCATGCAGTATGCTCCCGAGAAGGTTGCAAAAATTATTCTTGTATGCTGCATTCTGCATAACATTGCAATAAGAAGAGGAATTGAAATTGATGAAGATGATATATCATTTGAGAACTTCCCTGAGGTCATCTGTAATGATGCACCAACAAGACAGGCTATTAATGCCAAAAAATTTGTCGCAGAGAACTATTTTAAGGATTGATTTCATCAAAAGATTGTAATCACAGGACTTCTATTTTTTGGTCTTTTGAATAAAAAACTAAATTTTCATTTGCATATAAAATACATCAATCTCACAGTATTACAGTTTGAATAACTATCAAAGTTTAAAAGGTTAAATTTTGTTTCTAACATAATTATTTGTCTTCTCATCCTATATTTACTTTAAAAAAGTAACTTACCATCAAAAAGTGGTGCTGATTCGGTCACCATGGCTCTGAAGAGACGTCCAACATCTGCTGTAAAAATTAAAATAAAACATTAATATCTAATTTATAAACAAAAATTTAGAAGGTGTATATATAAGTGGTTTAAAGATACATACCAGAGCTTCTTCCA
The DNA here is from genome assembly GCF_027579735.1 of Bombina bombina. Lineage (NCBI taxonomy): Eukaryota > Metazoa > Chordata > Amphibia > Anura > Bombinatoridae > Bombina > Bombina bombina. Next base: position 1,262,226,263 of record NC_069501.1, on the reverse strand, counting down.
ACAGCTGTATCTGGTGTACTGCTCCTTACATCTGGAATAGTATCTGCAGACGATAGGCTGTGGCTGGTATTTGTAGTTGACCGTAAATATTGCCCATGTTGTTGTTGTCTTACGTTCAGAGGCTGAGAAGTAGAAGGACGTGGTATCTCTGATGAAGAGGTAGATGGGGTATGGACAGATGCAGAGGTTGACGCTCTAACTGAACCACCTAGGAGTTAGTAAATACAAATTTAAATTAATACAATCAATAAAATTAAAAGTTTATGTGCAATTTATGAAATGCTAATTAATAGTTAAATGTACTCCCATTATAACATTTTCTAACTATGATTTGTATCTTGCTTTAATATACACAAATTAAAAGGTCTCTAAAAACATCTTTCTCAAATGTTTCCAATAGAGAATACAATAAAAAAGAAATTACAATTAACTACTATTATCTAATTTGCTTCATTCGTTAGTTCTCCTTTGTTGAAGAAATAACAGCTAGCGAGTATTTCTAATATCAATATATGTTATTCAACAAAGAATATATAGAAAATAAAGCAATTTAGATAATGAAAAAAACAAAATTAAAGGTGGGTTAAAATTGCATGCCCTTTCAAAATCAAACATTTGGGTTTCATTTTACTGTGCCATGTAGGCCTTATTTTTTAAAATACATTAAGCAATATGAAAAAAAATGGAGCATATTAGATAATTGAAAATGTTTTTCATGCTCCATCATGAATGCTTTCCTTTTTCGTTCACTGGAACTTTAAAAAAATAGATACAGAGAGAAGTTATGTAAATCATAAATCTATTTTAAAGGAACAGTAAAGCAGAAATTGTACAATCAAGATTCCGTTAACAGAATCCAATTTTGTAAAACATGAACGTAAGAGAAACAATTTTGGAGCAGACAAGTAAACAATATAAATATTAATTTATAAATTATAATTACCACGAATATCGCTATCACAGTCATCGGTTATGCCCTCAATGACCTCCGTGCCAAGCCTCTGTAAAACTTTTCTTTCAAAGTCTGTCAAATCTGCGACATAAGGTTGTCCGCCTCCAGTACCTCGGGCATATTGCTTTTCTTTGGCAATTTTGGATTTAGTTTGACGCTTGATATCGTTGAACCTTTTTTTGCAGGACTCGATATCTTTTTTAGTGGGTCCTTGAGCACTCACTGCGTCACTAATTTTCTCCCAAATAATCTTCTTACGAGCGCCTGGGGTTTGCTTGACTCGACTACCATAAATATTGTCATAATATTCGAGTACTAGATCAACAAGTACAACATTCTGTTGATGCGAGAAGTTAGAGTTGCGAGTCTTCTTAGAAGTAGCAGAATCTCCGGAGCAAGCCATCTTGTCAAAGTGAATACCGAAAAGTAAATAAACAATATTCTAAGATTTCTGGGAAAATGCACATTCTTATACATGTCAGCAGCCAGACGTTGCCGCTTGTCTGGCGATTTTGACACCTAGATCGTCACGTGGGTAAAGAACTAAACCAATCAGGTCGCAGACTGCTTCTTAACTTTGCTCTTTCGCGCCGAACGAAGCTTCAAAGTTATCAATAATCCGATTGTCTTCGACACACAATAGACGCAAAATTTTACGGCTTGGTTTTTAGTACATTCATGTAACGAAGTGCCATCCGCATGGTGCGAATGCCGGCGGGTTATTTCGATACGGTCTGTGCGAAAAAATTGACGCCTTAGTACATGGCGCCCACAGTGTCACCCCAGTGCAACTCATATCTGGTGTAACAGTAGTGTAGATTTAAAAAAATGGGGAGTTTGCGGTTGTGCAAATGGACTGTTTGCGGTTGTTTGCGGTGCGTTAAACGAGGAGTTTGGTCTGTCACTGTGAAGCGGGCGTAACCCTTACACTACCTGATCGATACAACATCATACCTGATGTTTTAAAGCACGTTATTCCAAACAATTTAGGAATGTTAGGTGATTTATGCCCTTTATGGATTAAAACCAGACTCTGCATCAACTATGTAATTTTCCATGGGAGTTTTGCCATGGATCACCCTCCGGCATGCCACAGTCCAGGTGTTAGTCCCCTTGAAACAACTTTTCCATCACTATTGTGGCCAGAAAGAGTCCCTGTGGGTTTTAAAATTCGCCTGCCTATTGAAGTCAATGGTGGTTCGCCCGGTTAGCCCGTTCGCGAACAGTTGAGGAAGTTCGCGTTCACGACATCACTATTGCAGGGTTAATTTTAGCTTTAGTGTAGAGCTCAGCCTCCCACCTGAAACATCAGACCCCCTGATCCCTCCCAAACAGCTCTCTTCCCTCCCCCACCCCACAATTGTCCCCGCCATCTTAAGTCCTGGCAGAAACTCTGCCAGTACTAAAATAAAGCTATATTTGTTTTTTTTGTGTGCTTTTTTAAGCATATTTACATATGTTGCTATGTAGGATCCCCACTTAGCCCCCAACCTCACTGATCCCCCACCAAACAGCTCTCTAACCCTCCCCCTCTGCCTTAATGGGCGCCATCTTGGGTACTGGCAGCTGTCTGCCAGTACCCAGTTTAGTAAAAAAGTATGCTTTTTTTTTTTAATTGGGGGGGGAAGCTAGTGTTGCTTCCCCCCCCAAGACAAATCCACCACCCCTTCCAGATCCCTTAGTTGCTTATTTATATTTTAAAATAACTTTTTTTTTTGTACTTTGATCAACAGGTTTTTCTGTAGTGTAGCGGTTCACGCCCGCTCCCGCCCCGTGCACACGCCCGCCTGCCACCCCCCGTGCACGTGCGTGCCTGTGCGCGCCCCCGTCTGTCTTGCCCACGATCCCGCCCCCTCCACACGGCCCATCGATGGCCACCCACCCGCCTCCCAGACTGGCTCCCACCCACCAACGATACCAGCCATCGATGTCCGGTGCAGAGAGGGCCACATAGTGGCTCTCTCTGCATCGGATGGCCAAGGGGGGTTATTGCAGGATGCCTCGATATCGAGGCATCACTGCAATAACCGGAAAGCAGCTGGAAGTGAGCAGGATCGCTTTCAGCTGCTTTCCAGACCATGGACGTACGCCATACGTCCTCAGGCGTTAAGTGTATTTTTTTTGAGGATGTATGGGGTACGTCCTTGGTCGTTAAGGGGTTAAGTGGCAGTGCTAAGAATTAGTCAAGATCTACAAACAGGACAGAATGCTACTTATTCAAGCCTAAACTAACCCTGCTATTTCATTCACTTTCAGGTATGTCCCCTATCCAAACTGCTGTTTCTTCCTGGACCTTTTTTAACACTGCTTTATAACATTCTATGGTATGTCCCCTATCCAAACTGCTGTTTCTTCCTGGATCTTTTTTAACACTGCTTTATAACATTCTATGGTATGTCCCCTATCCAAACTGCTGTTTCTTCCTGGATCTTTTTTAACACTGCTTTATAACATTCTATGGTATGTCCCCTATCCAAACAGCTGTTTCTTCCTGGATCTTTTTTAATACTGCTTTATAACATTCTATGGTATGTCCCCTATCCAAACTGCTGTTTCTTCCTGGATCTTTTTTAACACTGCTTTATAACATTCTATGGTATGTCCCCTATCCAAACTGCTGTTTCTCCCTGGATCTTTTTTAACACTGCTTTATAACATTCTATGGTATGTCCCCCATCTAAACTTCCTTCTATGCCTGTGTCTGATCACACCCTGTCCCCAGCATTTGCATTTCCTAATTTTTTAACTTAGCTTAATTAATTGAATAATCCCCACCCAATTTTGTTTTATGTGCATCTATCCCTTTGATCTAGTTTTAGTTCTTAATTGTCTCATCTGTGTGTTACTCATCTCACTGTCTCCACTTAGTTAATTGATCCAACTCAGCTGTCTTCAGAAGCCCTATATATTTAAGATCAGCTTTAGGGAAAGCATTTGCAGGGTTTAGCATTAGACCATCTCTAAGCTGCCATCTCTCTAAGTTACATCTTTAAGTGGCAGTGCTAAGAATTAGTCAATAATTGAACAAGATTTGAAGGCAAGTTAAATATTTTCTATTTAAAACAAAAATTTTGCACTTGAAATTCTGCTATGTTTTCAGAACTACTTTTCCTTTTAACAGCCTCATGCCTACTCCAGAGGCATGTTCACATGCGTATACCTTACCCTTCACAACAGGCAGTTTATATTCGCCCCTCTCTCCTTTCCTCTCCTTACCTTAGCTCACATGCTCATACTTTACCCATCTCCACATGCAGTTTATATTGGCCCCTCTCTTCTTTCCTCTCCTTATCTTAGCCCTCATGAACTACTTTCTATTTTAAAATCAATGTCACTAAACTGTACCACCTCACAGAAATGCCCCCACTGCTATACATCTCATTCTCACCTACTCTTACTTTCCATCTTGATGCTATTAGCATCAGGTGACATCTCTCCAAATCCTGGGCCCACACTCATTCACACCATTACCCAATCATGCACTCCTTATAGTAACTTTAATGAAAGCAACACACATAACCTCATCCCCATCAAATGCATCCCATACGCACACACTCCTTTCACTTGCACACTATGGAACTCTTGCTATGTCTGCATTAAACTTACAACCATTCATGACCTGTTTATTTCAAATTCTTTCACCCTTTTAGCAATTACTGAAACCTGGCTATCTCCTTCCAACACAGTTTCCACTGGTGCTCTCACAAATGGTGGTCTTCACTTTAGCCATACCCCTAGGCCAGGTGAGAAATGTGGCGGTGGTGTTGGGATCCTGCTCTCCCCCTCTTGCACTTATTAGTACCTACCTCCAATCCCATCTCTCTCCTCTTCCTTTGAAGTCCACTGTATTCGCCTGTTCTCTCCCCTCTCCCTCAAAGTGGCAGTCATCTATCACCCTCCCGGACCTACCTCCCATTTCCTTGACAACTTTGCCGCCTGGCTTCCTCACTTTCTCTCTACAAATATACCAACCCTAATTTTTGGGGACTTCAACATTCCCATTGACAACCCATCTGCCCCTGCTGCTTCTAAACTTCTTTCACTTACATCCTCCTTCGGTCTCTCACAATCCACCCTATTCCCTACCCACCGTGATGGACACTCCATCAACCTGGTATTTTCCTACCACTGTTCTATATCTGACCTCACCTGTCACCGATTTCCCATTTCAGACCATCACCTGGTCACCTATAATAATAATGCAACAGCTAAACCAACTCCTCCATCCCGCCCCCGCAGCTGTAGAAATCTGCATGCTGTGGATCCGCTCCAATTTTCAAAAACTATTCAAGATATTCTCCCTCACACTTCCACTATAACCTGCCCTGATCTCGCAACATCCCACTATAACAAAACTCTCTCCTCTGCACTAGACACACTTGCCCCTCCCAAGCTGCGCAAAACATCACGCCGTCAGTTGCAGCCCTGGCACTCTCAGCAAACACGCTATTTGCAAAAATGCTCCCGTACTGCTGAGCGTGTCTGGAGGAAAACTCACTCTGAAACTGACTTCATACACTATAAGTTTATGCTTCATTCATACACTTGTGCCCTTCACTTAGCCAAGCAAACCTACTTCTCCTCCCTTATATCTACTCTTTCCTCAAACCCTAAACGACTCTTCTCCACATTTAACTCTCTCCTCTACCCTCCTGCTCCACCCTCCTCATCTGTCTTTAGTGCTCAAGACTTGGCAGACTGCTTTTTAAACAAAACACATTCTATCCGGAGCAATATCCCAACACCAACCTGCAATACTCCATCAACAGGCCCTGCTACTCCCTCTGCCACCCTCTGCATCCTCCATCCAGCCACTAAGAATGAAGTTTCCTCCTTGCTATCTTCCTCACACCTCACTACCTGCCCACTCGACCCTATACCTTCCCATCTAATACCCTCCCTATATTCTACCCTCACTCCTGCTCTTACACACATCTTCAACCTATCTCTTCCTACCTTCTCTTTCCCATCTTCTTTCAAACATGCAATAGTCACTCCCATACTCAAAAAACCCTCCCTTGACCCTAATTCTCCTGAAAGCTACAGCATGATATCACTGCTCCGACTAACATCAAAACTCCTTTAAAAACTAGTTTACAATCGCCTAACCCACTTCCTGTCCGCCAACTCCTTGCTTGACCCCCTGCAATCCGGATTCCACCCCAAACACTCAACTAAGACTGCCCTTACCAAGGTTATGAACGATCTTCTCTCTGCTAAAAATATTGGCCACTACTCCATACTCATCCCACTTGACCTCTCAGCTGCCTTCGACACAGTTGACCACCCCCTCTTTCTACAGACCCTTAGCTCTTTTTGCCTCTGTGGCACTGCTCTTTCCTGGTTTCACTCTTATCTTTCTCACAGGTCTTTTTCTGTGTCATTTGTTAATGACTCCTCCTCTCTAATGCCTCTGTCTGTTGGAGTACCTCAAGGATCTGTTCTGGGTCCTCTACTCTTCTCCATTTATACTTCTTCTCTGGGTAAACTTATCAACAGTTATGGCTTCAAATATCACCTCTATGCTGATGACACCCAGATCTACCTCTCCACCCCTGCTCTCTCTCCCTCTGTCCTTTCTCATGTCAGCAACTGCTTATCTGATATTTCTTCCTGGATGGCCTCTCACCACCTAAAGATTAACATGTCCAAGACTGAGCTCCTTCTTATCCCCCCTCAAGCTCTACGCTGACCTGTGACTTCTCTATCCCTGTTGACGGCATCACCATTTCCCCATCGCCCCAAGTCCGCTGCCTCGGAGTTATAGTTGACTCAAATCTATCCTTCACCCCTCATATCCAATCGCTTTATACATCCTGCCGCAACCATCTACACAACATTTCCAAGATTCGACCTTTTCTGTGCGCTAACACCACAAAGCAAATAATCCACTACCTTGTTATTTCCCGACTTGACTACTGCAATAACCTACTTACTGGCCTTCCTCTTTCCCGCCTCTCCCCTCTCAAATCCATCCTAAATGCCTCTGCCAGGCTGATCCACCTTTCCCGTTGCTCTGTATCTGCCGCACCTCTCTGCGAGTCCTTTCATTTGCTCCCCATACACAGCAGAATTAAATTCAAAACTCTCACCCTTGCATACAAAGCGCTCACCAACTCCGCTCCCCTCTACCTATCCTCTCTAATAAACAAGTATACTCCAGCCCGCCCACTAAGATCCAACAATGACCTGCTCCTTACTTCTGCGACTATCACCTCCTCTCATGTTAGACTGCAGGACTTCTGTCATGCAGCACCTACCCTCTGGAACACTCTCCCTCATGCTGTCAGGCTTTGCCCAAATCTTTCTTCCTTTAAATGCTCTCTGAAGACTTTTCTGTTCAGAGAAGCCTACCACCCAACTCAATAATATTCCTTTTACCTAACAACATTTCCCTCCTCTAACTCTGCATTAACATCTTTCTCAATCTTGCAGTCCTCACCTACTGTTTCTCAACCTCCTACCCTTCTAGATTGTAAGTTCCCACAGGAATAGGGCCCTCGATTCCTCCTGTATGTGTTTGTAAATTTTGTCCTGTCTCTTAGTCTTAGAAGTTGTATACTATTGTTTTATTTAAATTATCTGTATCCATGGACAGCGCTGCGGAATATGATGTTGCTTCATAAATAAAGTATAATAATAATAATAATAATAATAATAATAATAATAATAATAATAATAATAATAATAATCCTAAAAAGATGTTTTTTGAGAGTAAGGACATAAATAGAGAAACCTTGTTAAAGGGAAATTGTGCGCCTAAGTAACAAGGAGGGTCTATCGATCAACAAAAAACAAAGTTTATTACCTCATACTCTAGTCAATATGATCAAGTCTGTCAAGTGATTAAGAAAAAATTGCCGATATTGATGGGAGATAAGGGTTTGAGAAAAACTATAGAGAAAGGCTGTATGTTTGTACCCAAAATAAATGTTACATTTGGTAACATTCTTGCTCCTAGCATGCTGAGAACTGTAAAGAACATTGCCAGTTCTTGGATGCAATTTAATGGGTCATACAAATGTGGGAGAAGGGCATGCATATCATGCGACCACTTAAATGTATCAACTAGATTTAAGTCTCTGGTTACAGGGGAAGAGTTTCCAATCAAAGCGTGCATAAATTGTAGAAGCACCTTTGTAGTGTATATAATTGAGTGCACCAAATATCAAAAATAGTATACAGGCAGAACCACAAGAGAAGTAGGTAAACGCATTAGAGAACATTTGTCATATATCTCTAGTGAACGAGCTTGTTCCGCACTTTCAAAAATTTTTATTGACAGTCATCACAAAAGTGTGACTACCTTTAGATGGCAAGCCATAGAACAGGTCAGGAGACCACCAAAGGGTGGTGACAAGCTTCCTATTCTCTGCAGACAGGTGACCTATTGGATCTTCAGAACTCAGAGCTTATAGCCTCAGGGCTCCAACTCTGAGTTTAATATAATCAATTTTTGGCAGAGATGAGGAGACTTGCCATCACCCCCATGTTCTCTTTACAGGTCTGATTATGATCTGTGTAAGTGGCCACACCCCTGCAATGTCCCGACCCCGCCCGGCCCCGCCCAACCACAACCACAGTCCCGCCCTGGCCACGCCCACTTCCGCCATAGATAGCATGGATTGTCAGGTAAGGCCAGGTGTGTTTGTCCTCATGCTGTCTCTACTGCGCATGACAGCTTCGGACAAACACACTTGGCCTTTTATATAATAGGATATATACTGAGGTAGATGTTATTATAAGTTAAAACTTACATCATGTATATATGCACATATTTATATGCTATTTGAGGCATAGAGTACATGCTGTTCTTTATAGTTAATCATTCACCAGTGTGCTGTTTAGATTTAGGGGTTAATAGCTTTATTATAGTGGCGGTGACATTGGGGGCGGTAGATTAGGGGTTAATAAGTGTAGGTAGGTGGCAGCGACATTGGGGGTGGCAGATTAGGGGTTAATAAATATAATGTAGGTGTCGGCGATGTTGGGGGCGGCAGATTAGGGGTTAATAAGTGTAATATTAGTGGTGTTTAGACTCGGGGTTTATGTTATGGTGTTAGGTGTAGACATAAAATGGGGGTTAATAGCTTTATTATAGTGGCGGTGACATTGGGGGCGGCAGATTAGGGGTTAATAAGTGTAGGTAGGTGGCAGCGACATTGGGGGTGGCAGATTAGGGGTTAATAAATATAATGTAGGTGTCGGCGATGTTGGGGGCAGCAGATTAGGGGTTCATAAGTATAATGTAGGTGGCAGCGGTGTCCGGAGCGGCAGATTAGGGGTTAATAATATAATGCAGGTGTCGGGGGCGGCAGATTAGGGGTTAATAACTGTACGATTAGGGGTGTTTAGACTCGGGGTTTATGTTATGGTGTTAGGTGTAGACATAAAATGAATTTCCCCATAGCAATCAATGGGGCTGCGTTAGGAGCTTTACGCTGCTTTTTTGCAGGTGTTAGGTTTTTTTTTAGCCGGCTCTCCCCCATTTATTCCTATGGGGAAATCGTGCACGAGCACATTTTGCCAGCTTACCGCTACCTTAAGCAGCGCTGGTATTGAGGTGAGATGTGGAGCTAAATTTTGCTCTACGCTCACTTTTTTGCGGCTAACGCCGGATTTCTAAAGACCCGTGATACCAGCATTACTGTAGGTGAGCGGTAAGGAAAAACTGCTCATTAGCAACGCACAGCCTTACCGACAAAACTCGTAATCTCGCCGTAAGATAGTAAATGTTTTCTTGTGCATAAATTTCAATATATTACCATTCTTTCCCGTATGTAAAAAATTAATTTGGACTTTTGTTTTTTTCGTTGCATTTATGATTGTACTAGCATCAAAATTAAGTCATAATCATTAAATCAGACGCAACCTATAAGAGGACACATATGTGGGAAATAATCCATCAACCTATCAAACGCTACAATAACCAAATGATGTCAGAGTAGGCGGCAACTGGATATGTATAAATAGTATGAATCTGCAGACCACCGCACCCCCTCCGAGGAAGCATAATGTGAAACGCGACTGCATCAGGGGTCTTTCTCATATTTTAACCAGCTCTCTTTGTTGAAAATATATGTTTGTCAAAAATGGGTTTATACCGTTGGTGGCTTGATAACGTGGGAGGAACTTTCCTTTTGTATGTGCTTTTCTGGCTTAGTAGTAAGTGATACTCATATTGTTACCTAACAACTTCATATTTCTAACATAAGCCAAAGATCCCATAATGCTAACCCTACATCAAAAGGAACAATTCCTTTTTCTTGCTAAACTACCATATACCCTTAGACACACACTGAATTCTTCAAAAAACTTTCAAATACCAGAGACAGAGATGCTATTTTACCCTTTTCAGTGGCAGAAGTTTTTCCACTGTTTTCATGCTGTCTTTTAAAGAATCAGTAATAAACGTTGTCTTAATTTAAAAAAAATAATCTAATGATGTGCTAAACAGCATTTCTTTTTTCTCTACTTATCTATTATAGGTTTTTGTGTATATATGTGTATATATGTCTGTAAATACATATATACACTTATAAATACATACTGTAAATGCATATATACACTTATAAATACATACTGTAAATACATATATACACTTATAAATACATACTGTAAATACATATGTCACACATATATGCATATACATACAAATACATATATACACTTATAAATGCATACTGTAAATACATATGTCACACATATATGCATATACATACAAATACATATATACACTTATAAATACATATTTTAAATACATATGTCACACATATATGCATATACATACAAATACATATTTAGACATGTGTATGTATGTATCTCTATGTTAAAGACCTTTGCATTTCGTTTTTTACTACCACCTCAGACATCATATCTTTTAGCCATTACAACTTCTTTATGGAATTTTTTAAAATATTTTTTTTATCATACAGTCGCCTAGATTTAGAGTTTTGCGTTAGAAGGGGTGCGTTAGCTACGCGTCTTTTTTTTCTAACGCACAGTGTTTTTAACGCTGGTATTTAGAGTTTAAAAAAAGCCTTCTAACGTGACTCCTAGCGCGTATATTTAATACGCGGAATCACGCCCGAGTTAGACAGTCTCCCATAGAGAACAATGAGAAATCAAACAAACACGCTTTTTTTCACCTAACACTCGATCTCGCGAGAAATACGCACTGCTCGGTCATATGACGTATACCACATAATGCATAACAATAACACACTGCAAATGTCATAACAACAATCAAAAAACATAGCACACACGCATTACACATTCACAAGTGGGGAAAAATAAAAAATAAAAACAAAATAAACAAGGAATACGCATATACTTTACGATACGGAAAAACGGAAAATAACAACAAGGAAAACTAAATGCACACTCATACACAAGCAAAATACTCGCATTCAACATTACGAAATATTAGGACAAACATACATATACAACACTTCACTAATACGACACCATCAACAATTAACATTTACACATAATACTATTGGACAATGTTATGGAAAACGAGCACTATGACATCATTGCATTCTACACATTCCACAAATACTAACTCAAAATGAGCATGCGCAAATTCACACAACTAATACACATTGCACGCATACTAATTACTAACAAAGCACACCTGAACACAATTTACAAGGCAAACCGGTACATCATTATTCATTTACACAGGGTATATAAGCACCACACAAGCATGGCTTCTTTGACTGTGTTGCTGGTGGGTTTTTGGAGATTTGAGATTTAGTGGGTTATTGTGAGAGTTAGTGCGAGTTAGTGTTAGTGTGAGAGAGTCAGTTAGTGTTATCGTGAGTGAGTTAGTGGTAGTGTGAGAGAGTCAGTTAGTGTTATCGTGAGTGAGTGAGTTAGTGGTAGTGTGAGAGAGTCAGTTAGTGTTATCGTGAGTCAGTGGTAGTGTGAGAGAGTCAGTTAGTGTTATCGTGAGTCAGTTAGTGGTAGTGTGAGATAGGAAGAGAGCGGTAGTGAGCGACAGTTGGTTTGGGTGAGTGTGCGAGTGCTTTTTCTGTATACGTAACATATTTACACGCAAACACATTCAATACATACATACAGTTATCAATAACACTACATACACTCCATACCCCATACCCTCTCATACTACACTCCATACCCCATTCCCTGTAGTCCCATTCCCTTTCATCCCATTCCCTCTAATCCCATACCCCATTCCCTCTAATCCCATACCCTAGTTACATTTAGTTTACATATCCTCCTTTTAGTCTTCTTATACATTTTGTTTGGTTAAATACTCCTTACCCTCTTTTATTTATATCCCTTTCACACTTTGAGCACTTGTTTTGTCTTTTTATTTATTTATTTTGACCCCCTTTCATTTGGTCACTGTCACTTTTTGTTGGAGTAGTTAGGGCTTAGTTTAGGGAAGAGATGGAAGAGGAGGGCAGGCAGGAGATTAGTCAGGGGAGAGGGAGAGGGGGGAGGAGAAGGAGAGGGGGGGGGAGGAACAGGACAGGAAGGGGGGCAGGAAGCGGGGGAGGAAGCGGTGGGTGGACCCAGCCACTTGGATCAAGATGAACAAGTGGCTGGGCCCAGTGGCGGACAGAGTAGGGCTTCACAGTCCGGGAAACAGAGGGCACCATCACAGGGGAAGGCCAAGGCGACTAGGGAGGGGAGGTTTACTATGCAGGAGAAGGAGGTCCTCATAGAAGCGTATATGGGCAGGTATAGGAGGCTGCAGGCTCAGAAGACCACCCCGAGTGAGAAGAGGAAGCTCTGGTGGGAGATAAGGGATGCAGTTAATGCAGTGGGGGGCCATAACAGAGATATGGACTCTATTAAACATCGCTACCGGGACTGCAAGATGGAGCTCAAAAAGAAAATAACCAGGGAGTACCAACATGCCACAGGGACTGGTGGCGGGCCTGCACTCACCGTTGAGTACTCCCGATGGGAGGAAATGTTGCGTCCCAGCATCTCCGAGGTGGCCATTGTCGGGATCGGAGGAATCGATACCGGGAACCTGCCACTCTCATCTGACGGTAAGCTCATTTAAGAATATATTAACATCCAAAATAAAAAATGTATTTAAGGATAAGATTAATGCTATTACGCTGTTTAACACATTATTACGCAAACGCATTCACAATGACCTTGCGATTACATTACTATCTAGGCTACAGGTTAGGTGTGCATTTAAACGGACTGAAAACAAATGCAAAAACATTCAGATTGACCAGATAGATATCACAAACACGGTTTGGAAAATGCGGAAATCGCATTGATTGTTAGATTTCAAAGTGGATTAATAAGGCTGCATTTGTAATTCAATTGGAAGCAAAAGCATTTACATCTTTATTTGGAAATATGCTAATATATACATTTCTTTCTTTTTGCAATATACAGAGTCTGGGGAGGAGCCAGCACAGCAACCACAGGCTCCTCCTTTTCCCAGGTATGAGAGTGGTGGAGATGACTCACCACCTCGGAGAGAAGAAGAGGCCCCCCCTGCACAAGAAGAAGAGGCCCCCCCTGAAGCAGAGCAAGAGGCCCCCCCTGAAGCAGAGCAAGAGGCCCCCCCTGAAGCAGAGAAAGAGGCCCCCCCTGAAGCAGAGCAAGAGGCCCCCCTGAAGCCGAGGAAGAGGCCCCTCAAGCACCAGCAGACCGCCGTGCACAAGCAGGCCGATGTGCACAACAGGAGGAGATAGCCGAGGTGCAGGTGTTACTTGATGTCATCGAACAGATGCGTACCTCCCGGATGGAAAATATCCAAACTAGAACTCAGATGACCGAAGATCTTTGTGGCATTCGAGAAGGACAAAGAGAAATTATAGAGATACTTACAAGAATTGAACAAGGACAAATCCGGAGTTTACAGATTCAAGAAAATATGTTGAATTTCTTCCAGGAGGCGCATGCTGGGCCATCTGCTGCTGGGCCATCTGCTGCTGGGCCATCTGCTGCTGGGCCATCTGCTGCTGGTCCATCTCCTGCTGGTCCATCTCCTGCTGGTCCATCTCCTGCTGGCCCATTTCCTGCTGGCCCATTTCCTGCTGGCCCATTTCCTGCTGGCCCATCTCCTGCTGGCCCATCTCATCTTGGTACTCCTCCATCTCCTCCTCACCTTGGTCATCCCAGTACTCCTCCTTCCACTCTTCCCACAACATCTCCGATGAGAACTCGTCGGAGGGGGCAGTTGCCCCCCCCCAGAGCCTCAGTCTCATGGGAAGTGGGGAAGGAAGAGGAAGTAAGTATTTTTTGAGATGTTTATTTTGAATGTATTTAATGTGTAATGGATAGGTATGTGATGATGTGGTTTTCATACACTTGTGGACCACACTCTGTATTTAATCTGCTTCTATGGGACCAGGTCCATGGAGGCAGATTGTTTGCAGAGTGTGGGTTACAAGTGTGTGGACACCACATCATCACATACCTATCCTTGTTCATGATATTGATTGGTTTCTGTGATGTGATGTCCAAACTGTTTCCCTAATCTCAAACAAAATGACCATTACAATTATCCATGATGGCATTTTACTGTTTGAATGCCAATAACTCAGCTTAAAGGGACAGTCAGAACATTATTGTTTACAAAGAAAACACTGTATTACGCATTATCAAGTTTGAAACAAAAACATGGAGAAATACACATGTGACTTATGTGATTACCCTTGTATCTATGCCTATGAAAATGACCACTTATTTATGTTATTCGGACATAACAACATTTTAAACAATCAATGATTAATCCAGGGTAAATATGCTGTATGAGCTCAAGTTTTTCTATATCAAAATGCTATCAAAATGCCCTCTAGTGGTCAAAATGCATTCTGATTACATGCACTCTTCAAGCTCTAACAAATGAGCACACAAACCTCCTAGGTTTAGCTATCAAATAAGAATAACCAGAGAACTATGATAAATTGGTGAGAAGCGTTTGACATAATTTGTATTTTAAAAATTGCATTTTTCATAATGCAAATCATTGTTGGTTTTCTAGACTGTCCCTTTAAAAAATGACATATGCTAACATATACTAATATTTTGTGATTGTTGGTATATCTACATGTACTTGTTCAAACAAGAAATATTGGAATAGGATTTCTATTGACGTGTTAAATAAAGTCTATTTTCTTAAAGAGACATTATTGTGTTTGAATCATTTTAGAAAGACATTTTATTTACAAGGAATATGGTTTCAAGTCCTTTTATGAGTGAATAAACAAATATATGCTCACAATAATATATTTGGAGATTAACCAATGTGGAACTCATACATAATCAACATTTGCATTAAAGGGACAGTATACAATCTTTTTCAGACAACTGCATGTAATAGACACTACTAGAAACAACAAGATGACCACATACTGATGTATAAGAAAAATCCATAAGAAAAATGTTTAAACACTTTATTAGAAAATATGTTTATCTATATTGAAAAGATAGCTGTAAAGCCCATTCCAAGTGGAAAATAAGACAATACCCCTTCATTTGCATATGAAAAGACCCTTTACACAAACAGGAGCAAGCTGGAGAAGGTAGCTGATGGTACTCACATCAAACTTTTAGGCTTGGCGAGGAGTCTGAAAATTACTGAAATGTTATTTGAATATAAGCCAAACTAGACATGTATTTGTTAAAACACGGACTATATAAATAGAGATAAAAAACATATTTGTGTTTTTAATGTGAGTGTCTAATGACCCTTTAATAAAATATACGACGACATAACTTCTAGAAGAAGTAGGCATCTCATATATTTAGCATATGATAAAGATAAATGCATATTGATTACTTGATTCAAATACAATTGCACATATTTCGGAATTCGATATGTTGAAAATTAAACACAACACAGTCATACATACATATTAAACAAGATGGACTATATTCATGGATTTACAC
This sequence comes from Bombina bombina, assembly GCF_027579735.1. Lineage (NCBI taxonomy): Eukaryota > Metazoa > Chordata > Amphibia > Anura > Bombinatoridae > Bombina > Bombina bombina. The sequence continues at coordinate 1,262,210,413 of NC_069501.1, read as the reverse complement.
TTGCCTCAAAATATCTTATGCAGGAAAACATTTTGCTTTCATTCGTTTATTCAACCAGACAGCCATCAAAAGAGAATGTTTTGTTCTTTATCAGCTATGGGTCAACAATGTTACATGATTCACACAATCCATACTCGCCATGGTTTTAAACTTGTCTTCTCATTCACAAACGTGGGTTACGTGCAAAATCTAATATTGCGGGACTACGTAATACAATCAGACGTTTTTTACACCTTTGCATGTGACGTCTTAATTAACATGGCGCATCCTTGAGCGCATAAAAACAAAATCCAATAAAAGTCGCATCCTTGATCGCGTAAAAACGCCATCCAATAAAAGTTGCATCCTTGATCGCGTAAAAACGCCATCCAATAAAAGTTGCATCCTTGATCGCGTAAAAACGCCATCCAATAAAAGTTGCATCCTTGATCACGTAAAAACGCCATCCAATAAAAGGCGCATCTTTGATCGCGTAAATACGCCATCCAATAAAAGGCACATCCTTGATCACGTAAATACGCCATCCAATAAAAGGCGCATCCTTGATCGCGTAAAAACGTCAGCCAATACAAGGACTCATTGGACAGCCTGGCAGGTGACGTCTTAAGCAACATGGCGCATCCGAGATTGAGGAAAAACATCAGCCAATACAAGGACTCACTTTATAGCTTGGCATATCAATAAGAAACGTATTTATATTTTAGAAACTAGCATGTGTCTATATTGCTAGCTAGGAATGTCACGCTAGATAACGTAATACTGTGATATATGAAATAGAATCCATTATTGAAAATAAGGAGATATTTCATTAGAAGCAGAGGATTATTAACTAAACTATTTAGCAAGCAGCATGTTTTAAATAGACATGTAAACAATATTTTAAGGTTACACGATTATGTACGACATTGCAATTTGAAATACATTGTAACAATAAATGAAAATCTTTGGATTATTGTGTTTCATGTCCCTTTAACTGAGAATTAATGCTAGGAGATGCATTCTGAAAATAGGGATGTGTTATATATTATATGTTAAAGGGACAGTCAACCCCAGAAATTTTTTGGTTTAAAAATATAGCTAATCCCTTTATTACACATTACTCATTTTTGAACAACAAACACAGTTATATATTAATATACTTTTTACTTCTGTTATTATCTTGTATCTAAGCTTCTGCTGACTGCCCCATTATTATTGTTCTTTTGACAGACATGCAGTTTAGCCAATCAATGCTCACTCCTAGGTCACTTTACGTGCATGAGCTCCTGTTATCTATATGAAACATGTGAACTAATGCCTTATAGTAGTCAAGATTTATTCAGATTAGAGGCAGTCTTCAAGGTCGAAGAAATTAGCATAGAATAGTCCTTGGAGGGAGTTGGCAAGGGCCAGCACAGCCCCATTGGAGCCATTTGACAAGGTAAAAGAGTGCATCACAGTCCTTGGAGGGAGTTGACAAGGGCCAGCACAGCCCCATTGGAGCCATTTGACAAGGTAAAAGAGTGCATCACAGTCCTTGGAGGGAGTTGGCAAGGGCCAGCACAGCCCCATTGGAGCCATTTGACAAGGTAAAAGAGTGCATCACAGTCTTTGGAGGGAGTTGACAAGGGCCAACAAAGGCCAGCACAGCCCCATTGGAGCCATTTGACAAGGTAAAATAGTGCATCACAGTCCTTGGATGGAGTTGGCAAGGGCCAGCACAGCCCCATTGGAGCCATTTGACAAGGTAAAAGAGTGCATCACAGTCCTTGGAGGGAGTTGGCAAGGGCCAGCACAGCCCAATTGGAGCCATTTGACAAGGTAAAAGAGTGCATCACAGTCCTTGGAGGGAGTTGACAAGGGCCACCAAAGGCCAGCACAGCCCCATTGGAGCCATTTGACAAGGTAAAAGAGTGCATCACAGTCCTTGGAAGGAGTTAGCAAGGGCCAGCACAGCCCCATTGGAGCCATTTGACAAGGTAAAAGAGTGCAACAGGCACAACAATAAACAAAAAAGGCCAAATGGCAACAGGAACAAACAAATCAGTAACACGTGGATGGAAGAATCTTAAGGCGACCTTGGAGCATCTCCAGATACTCCACTTACTGGGCATCACCTTCATTGTCCTCTTCATTATCTGCTCCAGATTCAGGCATTGACTGTAAACGCCTTATATGGCGTAGAGTCGAATGCTGAACCTGGAGCAGGGTATGAATGGTGTCATTCATCCTTCCCAGGAACAGCGAGTTCCTCAGCACGGCCTGCTCTGTACGCGATAGAGTTTCGAGCATGAGCCATGCTGAGTCACAACCTAAAAGAAATAAATAGAAGAATATTAATGTTAATTACACAACATAATATAAATCTAGCAAATATACATTGGAATTTGAAAGCAAAATCATTCTTACAATCAAATATTCAATATTGCTTATCTTCACATGAAATATGTTCTTCATACATAAACCATTAAAGGGACAGTTTACTCCAAAATGTTATCCCCTGTAATTTGTTGACACTGATCCACTTTTCCAGCTTAAGTCTATTAATATTTTGAACATTATTTCCATTGTCCATACATTGTAAATTTCAATAGTTTATTTATCCTGTGGTATCCACACCTATCCTTAAAGCTTTTTGCCTTGAGGCCAACATGTGTAAACACAGCAAGCAGAAGAAATTACACTCCCAGTGGTTTACAGAAGAGATAATGTAAGAAAAAGTTATATTTCTATTTTTCAATACAAGTAGTAGTGATTGGTATATGGAGTAAGATGATATTAAAGGGACACTGACCACAATTATTTTAATTTGTGATTCAGATAGACCATTAAAAATATTTTAAACATTTAATTCACTCCTATTATCAAATCTAATACATTCTCTTTGTATCTTTAATTTAAATGCAACAATGTCATTTTATATTTCTGACCATTTTTGGTGATAAACCTTGGTTGTCCCTGCTGATTGGAGGATAAATTAATCCAACAATAAAACAGAAAAAACCCCACAGTTCACAATATTTGAACAATTAGATGGCTTTCAACATAAAAATAAAGAGACAAAGAGAACTCTTAAAAATTGATAAGAGGAGTAAATTATCAAGTTGATTAACATTGCATGCTCTATTTGAATAAAATTTAAAAATATTTTTGGTTCACTGTCACTTTAAATATGTTATAATGTTGATTTAGAATGATACTTACAGCTGTGCCTGGGAAGGACGATCTGACACCTCGAACAATGAAGGTTGGGATAGGGGGGAGGGATGGGATATTGCTGGCGAGGGCTTGGATTGGGCTGGCGAGGGCTGGGGTGACGCTCTGTGGGAGCCCGTACAGCTGGGGATTCTTGGGCATGGTGAGTTGGGGACTGGGCAGGTTGGGGAACTGTACGGGCCAAAATACTGGGAGAGCGGCGAACGGGGACTATTCTGGGAGGGACAGGCCTGGAGGAATGGGAAGGGCCGGGAGGGTCTGGTGTCTGGGCAGGGGCCTGGGCAGGGGCTTCTACAGGGGGAGTGGCTTCTACAGGGGGAGGGGCCTGGGCAGGGTCTTCTACAGGGGGAGGGGCCTGGGCAGGGTCTTCTACAAGGGGAGGGGCCTGGGCAGGGGTGGGAGAATGATGCCCAGAAGTGGAGTGTCCATCTGAAATATATAATAAAATATATATTAACATCTCATACATCATGAAATCAAAGCAAGGCATTTCAACATGATTAGGTTTTATATATACTTAGAAGTGGTTTACAATTTATTAACAATGATGATATAAGGATATGGTATGCATATAGGCACTCAAATGAATAGCAAGGAGTGTCTGTCCAATAAGAAGATGATTATTGTGGTTTGTCATGGAATATGCAAGTGACATCATGATGTCATTAATTAAAAATCAGACATAAATGAAAACATAATACAAGCATATGTTCATGCTGCATGATATGGAAAAGGGGGCAGTAGTGGATTCTAAAAGAAAAGGAATAATCCTTTTTCAAGTGCCAAAGCTGTAGACTTTGAATTTCTTCATGAGAATGTTTACAAACAATAATACATGTTGGATACATGTTAGATAGCTTTCACATACCATCAGACTCCTTGGCCGCCTCTTCCTCCTCCGTCCCACATGTTACATCAATCTCTGTAAAACATAACATGTTGTGTACACGTTAATATCAGATATTATAACATATGTTACTGTTGCTACAAGACACACATCAATGTTGCATTAAAGATATACTGAGCCAAAGTTATGATTTACATCATTTTGATGGAGCATACAAATGACATTAGATTTGTATTCTCAATGAGTAAGAATTTCATTTTATTGTTTGGATTTCATATAAATTCACAAAATAAGAGTACATGGAACATTTGAGAGTTCTCATGTGTGTATCACTTCATGATTGTTGTCCAAATTTATAATAAAAACAAATATATGTTATCCATCTTCTGAACAACAAAGGTGTAGACTAAGAAGCTTTGAGATATTAATTTTTCAATATTAAAATAAATTATATGTTTGATTCAAATGTAATGCTTCATCAGAATCATGATCATAATATAGATTACAAATACACCTTCAATGACATATGAATGAGTCAATGGACTTACCAGAATGCTTGGAAAGCATTTCATCGTCGGTGCTGGATCCCCCTGGGCTCCCAACAAGAACTATATCTATGAATGATATAGATATTTATTAGTGAACACAGTTTGGACATCACTAAGTCACATCATTATCGATTTTTACAAAAAATATACTTAGAAATGAGAACAATAGAACACTAATCTGAAGAATAAATGCATGAGTGAATCCAGGTTATTCAGAATAAAAAGATGTCTTTAACATGTTTAATTTCTGACTATATTAGACACACAAATCATCTCATATGATTATATTGCATATCTAAATATACCCATTGATCAATGTTTTTAAACGAATACACACAAACAACATTTTAAATAAAAATGGGTGATAAATAGAACCAAAGCCATGTGTCACATCGATCCATTTGTGCAATTGATCACAATGCAAAACAGAAGTTATTCATCCAAATATGTAATCATGGTGCTGTTAGGGTATGCTTATATCTATAAAGTAAGTCCAAGACTGAATATGTCATTTAGATATCAATATTGTTTCATCCAAACAATGTAATGAGGAATGAATCAATTGATTATTAAAGGGACACTGACATCAATTTGATTAAAACATTGATTTTAAAATAAAATGAATGTTTTATTTAATTTGACATTTACTCCTATAATTTTAATTTTTTTTATTTTAATGCAGCTAAGAAATTGTTTGGTTCATTAAATATTGCTCGTTGAAGGTATACAACAATCATCAAGAACAACCCAGGTTGGTCACCAACAATGGACCTGCATCTAAAATTACATTATTGCTTTTAAAATTAAGATAACAAGAGAATGTTGAAAATATGATTATAGGAGTAAATAAAATATTTGATTGATATTGCATGCTCTATGTGAATGACAACAGAAATAATATGTGGTCAGTGTCCCTTTAAGATTTAAATATCTTAATGTGTCAATTTTGCTGTTAATGAATTTTCAAAAACATATGTTGATGTAATGAATGGTATTGAGCATGCAATAACAATAAAAACTGTAATTTAAGAATATCATCAAGATTCTTTAATTAAACTCTCTTAAAGGGACATGAAGCGCAAAATGTGTTATTGGATTAATTTGTCAATAAAATCCAGCCTGTGATTTTAAAATATTAGTGAAAATCACGTGTCTAAATCCGTCATTTTAAAATTTTGTTTTCATGTCCCTTAAATGATAACAACCCAAAAACGTATGTAATGTATATTTATAAAATATTAACATATGCAAAAATGTGTGATTGTTGTCAAAATATATCAAAACAATGACAAGCAATACACAGGGGCAGAATATAAATTTGACATGAAACTAATCTAACAGTAAAATGAACATATCAAAAATAGAAGCGATATTTTCAAATTCACATAATTTATGATTTGTACTACAATGTAATCAAAAAATTTATTTTTGAATTTTAATTTGAAATAAACACAAAAGATAATTCGAGTATCCATATAAATTTCGACAAATGTGAATGTATTATGTTATGTAATGTTGTGCCCATGTTTCAAAGACAAATTGCTATTAAAATGAGACATATCATAGTCTTGAGAACCCTGGCCCGAGGGTCCAGCACCAACATCCATATCTGTAAAATATTCAATGAGGATTGGATATCATTAATAAGAATCAGGACATGTATCGAAAAAAGTTTAAAATACATTTACATTTACAAAATAAGAATCAATTTTTATTCAAATTAGTTAATTGTTTCATCAATTAATGTCTCAATAAATCGATCCTGTATTCTTATTTTCAAAACTTTATGTTGTTGACTGTAGCTTTAATTCATTTCTTGAATTTTTGCATTATCATCAATTGATATCTATATTTCCTTGTTTATTCTTTTGATCTTGCTAGTATATTTTGTATAATGTAGAAGATTGTAAATAAGGATATTGTATTCTTCACATATATACTAATTAGCGTATACATGTGTGCGCAATTCTATCTTTCGTGATCATTACGCAATTACTCCTAGCGGAATTGCGCATCCGTAATTTGACCAACATGTGTAAAGCGATGCCAGTTACAGCAAACACATGTTCACGTGTGTGCGCAATTCTATCTTTCGTGATCATTACGCAATTACTCCTAGCGGAATTGCGCATCCGTGATTTGACCAACATGTGTAAAGCGATGCCAGTTACAGCAAACACATGTTCACGTGTGCGCAATTCTATCTTTCGTTATCATTACGCAATTACTCCTAGCGGAATTGCGCATCCGTGATTTGACCAACATGTGTAAAGCGATGCCAGTTACAGCAAACAAATGTTCACGTGTGTGCGCAATTCTATCTTTCGTGATCATTATGCAATGATTCTATGCGGAATTGCGCATCCGTGAATCAGAATTAATTTGGATATAGTAGTGTGATGAGTATCATTTCATAACAAATTATGATATATTTTCAATTGGGTGTATTACGAGATGGAAATCGTATATTTGTTAATATTGAACAATAACAAATAATATTTATAACTGGGTTATGATTCGAGAGTCAATGTATGAAATGGCGGATGCTCGGGATTTCACGGATGCGCAATTCCATTTTCACTCTGTGACGCATATTCTGGATAGCGCAAGAAACATCACTCCTATTTCATGTGTGACTAATCTAAAATCAGATATCTAAACATCATATGTAGCGTATGTTGTGAGATCTATATAGGTTAAATATATGACTATCTACACATTTATTAAAAGTCTAATAAAATATTAATATATTATATAAAGTAGGATATTTACCTTGTTCAGCCTCCATTTCAACTCCTCCCAGGCCACCGGACGGAGAAGCAGCTGCACTGGACCCCGGGTCCTGAGTTTTGTATCCAGCAGCTGTGAGGGAAGAAGAAGAGGCCAAGGATGGAGAGGATCGAAATCCTTTGGGGACCCGGAGATTGAGGAGGTCGCATAAAGTGACCTCATAAGGGAGTAGGTAGAGTTTCCGTTCTGGATCAACTTTCTTTCTACCTCTTTTCCGGGCTTGTACCCACTCCCTTATGAGGCCCACTTTTTTTTGCAGATGCAACCTCATATCTCCGAACCTCTGCATGATCTGATCCTGGCTCCTCTGGACGCCCTTCACCAATTGAACCTTATTGGTGATTGACTCCCAGAGGGCCTTCTTAACAATCGCATCTGTCGACCTCTTCTGGTTCCCAAACAGCTGCGGATAAAACCTCTGGACGGAGTGGACCAGTGCAGCGCTCTCCTGCTTGGCAAACCTGGGAGGTATCATGCCTGCCGAGGTGCGTATATATATTTATAATATATTATTACAAAATACACCAGCAGGCATTAGAGAACTGACAAAGATGGCAACGTGTAATGGACTTTTATATGGTGAAGTAAACATGAGATGCACCATGTGACATGTTATCTGTACATCTGATTGGATGAAATTTTAAAATATTGTTATCATGTCTGTGAGACCATCCTGACTCAAGTTGTGTTTGTGTGATGAACTCTGATTGGCCGTTCCTTAATGTTTCATATCTTAGTAACTTCCATACACATACCTCCTGGTGGTGCTGTTACTTCATTTTTTATGTAGACTTATTTGTAACTCATGGGCCTGTCATGCGGATATGTGTGACGCAGATTTAATATATGTGATCCGTTAAATATTAATGTTTAAATTCTCGTTAAAATCTAATACTGTCACATTATTAAATGTTGTAGACATTTCTCTGTTTAATATCGTTCTGTTTCTTTAATACAAATACGTTGGATTAATACACATTTAACATTGCATGTATTTATTGTTCATTAAATCAATTTTGTGACTTATTGTGAAGTATTGACATTGCTCTATTAAATGTATTTATAATGCACATTGATTGTGTGCTATTGCGTGACATTAGTCTAGAATGTTTAAAGATGCGAATCTCGTGTTGCAAGATACGTTTCCCACGCAAAATTTCAGAATGCGCAATTTCTGGTTCTAATGTCCGTAACTTGGATAATCTGTTTATAAATGTTAAACTACACGTTTGTTTCTTATTAGTAAATAAACCTCGGGCTTGTATTTGTCTGAACTGCTCATATATGTTATTGTGCAATGGCGTCTTTATTTTTAAAGAGACATTACAACAAAATAATTTTAACAAATGATCTGTAGAGATAAAAAATGTTTAGACTTTATAATTTAACTCAATTTATCTTTTGATTTCGATATCCTTAACAGAAGAAATTTCAATGCACATGGTTGAGCCTATCACATAAGGCATCTGTGTGCATCCACCAATCTTCATCTACTGAGCCTATCTCGATATGCTTTTCAAGCAAAGTATGTCAAGATAATGAGATAATAGAAGTAAAAGACACTCTTTAAATCTCTTAAGGATATTTTGTGTTCATGTCCCTTTAAGGAGACATTTCCCAATAATGCTTGAAAGATCATAAACCTATGCACCTTCCTTTCTCAAACTTAGTATAACATGTGACTAAAGCATATTTAGATTACCTTCTGGATTGTTTTCCCCACTGTGAATGAAATATATTCTAATGGCTGTATTTCGCCGTTTTCAGCTTAAAGGGACATTAAGCTATATGTTCTTTACGTATTTCGATGGATAATAGAATATTAAAACAACTTCAGATTTAGTTTTATTCTCTCATTAGCTTTTAAAAATATATATTCTTGGATGAAAAACATAGCTAGATAGGCTATTTTGATGCTGATTGTTGGTTGCACAGAGATGCCTTATGTCATTGTCTAAGCCATGTGCATTGATATATATTTTTCAAAGTATATTTAAAGACTGAATGTAATTAGATAATATTACATTAAAAATATTTGAAAAATTAATTTGTATTGGTTAAAATTCAATACACAATATATTTTTGGAATGTCCCTTTAAGGACCGAACCATTAGGAATATGTTGATTTAACATTGTAGAAATAAACTAAAGGGGAATGAAAATACATATAGATATGTGATATCTAACCAAGAGGTAAGATAAATAATTATGTGAAATTATATTACAAACTAGCTATAGTTAAATGACCCTTCAAATGACTCCACTAGAACAGAAAAACAATCAATATGGCATCCAATAACTAGCTTGTGCGAAATATGAAGTTAACCGACTTACCATTTTCATTATTTTTAAAGCTAGCTTTATGAAAATAATGTTTTTGTATACCTAAGGAAGATACAAGATCTTCTAAAACAAATTGAAAATTCAACTACACTGTCACTTTAATGTAAGTTAACCACTTTCCTTTCTTAAAAGTGAAAATAACAAAGTTGTTATGTCGAATTCTGACTACATATCCGAAAATATTTTAAAATTTTAACATCTATAAATTACACAATAAAAGCATTGATGGATTTCACTCCCAAATTAATTTATAAAAGCTACTTGACTTTAACATTCTCTGAATAAGTGGATTTTCGATAATTAATTCAATACATGGGGCGCGATCCGATATAGATCGCAGTTTGCGGCGCAAGCGAGGGAACCCGCGTCGCCCGCAGTTTCAGCTCGCAACTCGAGCTATCCAATATGCGGCGCCGTCACTTGCTAAAGTGGCGCAAGTCTCACAAACCAGCGATGTCCAGAAATCTGCGTAAGTACAGATTTTTGGAGTCGCCAGTGACTTGCGCCACGTTAGAAACTGCCGGCGCCTACAAAACCTGACTAAAGTCTAAATCACCCGCACTGTCTAACACGCCTCCTAAACATAGCCCGACACGTCTAACCCTCTATCCGCTATCCCCCCTCACTAGCCTAACAATAAAAAAAGTTATTAACCCCTAAACCGCCGCTCCCGTACCCCACCGCCAGCTATATTAAATCTATAACCCCCTAAAGTGAGCCCCTAACACCGCCGCCATCTCTATTAAAATTATTAACCCCTAATGTAAGCCCCTTACACCGCCGCCATCTCTATTAAAATTATTAACCCCTAATTTAATCTACCTACCCCGCCTCCAGCTATATTATCTATATTAACCCTAAGTATATTATAGTTAATATAGTTATTACATTATATATATTAACTACAGGGAGTGCAGAATTATTAGGCAAGTTGTATTTTTGAGGATTAATTTTATTATTGAACAACAACCATGTTCTCAATGAACCCAAAAAACTCATTAATATCAAAGCTGAATATTTTTGGAAGTAGTTTTTAGTTTGTTTTTAGTTTTAGCTATTTTAGGGGGATATCTGTGTGTGCAGGTGACTATTACTGTGCATAATTATTAGGCAACTTAACAAAAAACAAATATATACCCATTTCAATTATTTATTTTTACCAGTGAAACCAATATAACATCTCAACATTCACAAATATACATTTCTGACATTCAAAAACAAAACAAAAACAAATCAGTGACCAATATAGCCACCTTTCTTTGCAAGGACACTCACAAGCCTGCCATCCATGGATTCTGTCAGTGTTTTGATCTGTTCACCATCAACATTGCGTGCAGCAGCAACCACAGCCTCCCAGACACTGTTCAGAGAGGTGTACTGTTTTCCCTCCTTGTAAATCTCACATTTGATGATGGACCACAGGTTCTCAATGGGGTTCAGATCAGGTGAACAAGGAGGCCATGTCATTAGATTTTCTTCTTTTATACCCTTTCTTGCCAGCCACGCTGTGGAATACTTGGACGCGTGTGATGGAGCATTGTCCTGCATGAAAATCATGTTTTTCTTGAAGGATGCAGACTTCTTCCTGTACCACTGCTTGAAGAAGGTGTCTTCCAGAAACTGGCAGTAGGACTAGGAGTTGAGCTTGACTCCATCCTCAACCCGAAAAGGCCCCACAAGCTCATCTTTGATGATACCAGCCCAAACCAGTACTCCACCTCCACCTTGCTGGCGTCTGAGTCGGACTGGAGCTCTCTGCCCTTTACCAATCCAGCCACGGGCCCATCCATCTGGCCCATCAAGACTCACTCTCATTTCATCAGTCCATAAAACCTTAGAAAAATCAGTCTTGAGATATTTCTTGGCCCAGTCTTGACGTTTCAGCTTGTGTGTCTTGTTCAGTGGTGGTCGTCTTTCAGCCTTTCTTACCTTGGCCATGTCTCTGAGTATTGCACAACTTGTGCTTTTGGGCACTCCAGTGATGTTGCAGCTCTGAAATATGGCCAAACTGGTGGCAAGTGGCATCTTGGCAGCTGCACGCTTGACTTTTCTCAGTTCATGGGCAGTTATTTTGCGCCTTGGTTTTTCCACACGCTTCTTGCGACCCTGTTGACTATTTTGAATGAAACGCTTGATTGTTTGATGATCACGCTTCAGAAGCTTTGCAATTTTAAGAGTGCTGCATCCCTCTGCAAGATATCTCACTATTTTTGACTTTTCTGAGCCTGTCAAGTTCTTCTTTTGACCCATTTTGCCAAAGGAAAGGAAGTTGCCTAATAATTATGCACACCTGATATAGGGTGTTGATGTCATTAGACCACACCCCTTCTCATTACAGAGATGCACATCACCTAATATGCTTAATTGGTAGTAGGCTTTCGAGCCTATACAGCTTGGAGTAAGACAACATGCATAAAGAGGATGATGTGGTCAAAATACTCATTTGCCTAATAATTCTGCACTCCCTGTATATTAACCCTAATTATATTAGGGTTAATATAGTTAATATAGTTACTATAGTATTTATATTTACTATATTAACTCTATCTAACCCTAACACCCCTAACTACATTTTTATTAAATTAATCTAATTCATTTTATAAACTAAAATATTCCTATTTAAATCTAAATACTTACCTATAAAATAAACCCTAAGATAGCTACAATATAATTAATAATTACATTGTAGCTATGTTAGGGTTAATATTTATTTTACAGGTAAATTGTTAATTATTTTAACTAGGTATAATAGCTATTAAATAGTTATTAACTATTTAATATCTACCTAGTTAAAATAATTACCCAATTACCTGTAAAATAAATCCTAACCTAAGTTACAAATACACCTACACTATCAATAAATTAAATAAACTACAAATATCTATCTAAAAATACAATTAAATTAACTAAACTAAATTACAAAAAAAACAAAACACTAAATTACAAAAAATAAAAAAAAGATTACAAGATTTTTAAGCTAATTACACCTATTCTAAGCCCCCTAATAAAATAATAAAGCCCCCCAAAATAAAAAAAAATCCCTGCCCTATTCTAAATTAAAAAAGTTCAAAGCTCTTTACCTTACCAGCCCTTAAAAGGGCCTTTTGTGGGGCATGCCCCAAAGAATTCAGCTCTTTTGCATTTAAAAACATATACAATACCCCCCCCCCCCATTACAACCCACCACCCACATACCCCTATTCTAAACCCACCCAAACCCCCCTTAAAAAAGCCTAACACTACCCCCCTGAAGATCTCCCTACCTTGTCTTCACCACACCGGGCCGAACTCCTCATCCGATCCGGGCGATGTCTTGCTCCAAGCGGCAAAGAAGAATTCTTCCTCCGGCGATCTCTTCCTCCAAGCGGCAAAGAAGAATTCTTCCTCCCGGCGACGTCTTCCTCCAAGCGGCAGCAAAGTCTTCTTCCTTCCCGCGGCATCTTCAATCTTCTTTCTTCGCTCCGCCGCCGCGGAGCATCCATCCCGGCCGACGACTGAACGACGAATGAGGTACCTTTAAATGACGTCATCCAAGATGGCGTCCACCGAATTCCGATTGGCTGATAGGATTCTATCAGCCAATCGGAATTAAGTTAGAAAAATCTGATTGGCTGATTGAATCAGCCAATCAGAATCAAGTTCAATCTGATTGGCTGATTGGTTCAGCCAATCGGATTGAACTTGAATCTGTATATGTTTTTAAATGCAAAAGAGCTGAATTCTTTGGGGCATGCCCCACAAAAGGCCAATTTAAGGGCTGGTAAGGTAAAGAGCTTTGAACTTTTTTTAATTTAGAATAGGGCAGGGAATTTTTTTTATTTTGGGGGGCTTTATTATTTTATTAGGGGGCTTAGAATAGGTGTAATTAGCTTAAAAATCTTGTAATCTTTTTTTTATTTTTTGTAATTTAGTGTTTTGTTTTTTTGTAATTTAGTTTAGTTTATATAATTGTATTTTTAGATAGATATTTGTAGTTTATTTAATTTATTGATAGTGTAGGTGTATTTGTAACTTAGGTTAGGATTTATTTTATAGGTAATTGGGTAATTATTTTAACTAGGTAGATATTAAATAGTTAATAACTATTTAATAGCTATTATACCTAGTTAAAATAATTAACAATTTACCTGTAAAATAAATATTAACCCTAACATAGCTACAATGTAATTATTAATTATATTGTAGCTATCTTAGGGTTTATTTTATAGGTAAGTATTTAGATTTAAATAGGAATATTTTAGTTTATAAAATGAATTAGATTAATTTAATAAAAATTTAGTTAGGGGTGTTAGGGTTAGATAGAGTTAATATAGTTAATATAAATACTATAGTAACTATACAGGGAGTGCAGAATTATTAGGCAAGTTGTATTTTTGAGGATTAATTTTATTATTGAACAACAACCATGTTCTCAATGAACCCAAAAAACTCATTAATATCAAAGCTGAATATTTTTGGAAGTAGTTTTTAGTTTGTTTTTAGTTTTAGCTATTTTAGGGGGATATCTGTGTGTGCAGGTGACTATTACTGTGCATAATTATTAGGCAACTTAACAAAAAACAAATATATACCCATTTCAATTATTTATTTTTACCAGTGAAACCAATATAACATCTCAACATTCACAAATATACATTTCTGACATTCAAAAACAAAACAAAAACAAATCAGTGACCAATATAGCCACCTTTCTTTGCAAGGACACTCAAAAGCCTGCCATCCATGGATTCTGTCAGTGTTTTGATCTGTTCACCATCAGATTGCGTGCAGCAGCAACCACAGCCTCCCAGACACTGTTCAGAGAGGTGTACTGTTTTCCCTCCTTGTAAATCTCACATTTGATGATGGACCACAGGTTCTCAATGGGGTTCAGATCAGGTGAACAAGGAGGCCATGTCATTAGATTTTATTCTTTTATACCCTTTCTTGCCAGCCACGCTGTGGAGTACTTGGACGTGTGTGATGGAGCATTGTCCTGCATGAAAATCATGTTTTTCTTGAAGGATGCAGACTTCTTCCTGTACCACTGCTTGAAGAAGGTGTCTTCCAGAAACTGGCAGTAGGACTGGGAGTTGAGCTTGACTCCATCCTCAACCCAAAAAGGCCCCACAAGCTCATCTTTGATGATACCAGCCCAAACCAGTACTCCACCTCCACCTTGCTGGTGTCTGAGTCGGACTGGAGCTCTCTGCCCTTTACCAATCCAGCCACGGGCCCAACCATCTGGCCCATCAAGACTCACTCTCATTTCATCAGTCCATAAAACCTTAGAAAAATCAGTCTTGAGATATTTCTTGGCCCAGTCTTGACGTTTCAGCTTGTGTGTCTTGTTCAGTGGTGGTCGTCTTTCAGCCTTTCTTACCTTGGCCATGTCTCTGAGTATTGCACACCTTGTGCTTTTGGGCACTCCAGTGATGTTGCAGCTCTGAAATATGGCCAAACTGGTGGCAAGTGGCATCTTGGCAGCTGCACGCTTGACTTTTCTCAGTTCATGGGCAGTTATTTTGCGCCTTGGTTTTTCCACACGCTTCTTGCGACCCTGTTGACTATTTTGAATGAAACACTTGATTGTTCGATGATCACGCTTCAGAAGCTTTGCAATTTTAAGAGTGCTGCATCCCTCTGCAAGATATCTCACTATTTTTGACTTTTCTGAGCCTGTCAAGTCCTTCTTTTGACCCATTTTGCCAAAGGAAAGGAAGTTGCCTAATAATTATGCACACCTGATATAGGGTGTTGATGTCATTAGACCACACCCCTTCTCATTACAGAGATGCACATCACCTAATATGCTTAATTGGTAGTAGGCTTTCGAGCCTATACAGCTTGGAGTAAGACAACATGCATAAAGAGGATGATGTGGTCAAAATACTCATTTGCCTAATAATTCTGCACTCCCTGTATTAACTATATTAACCCTAATATAATTAGGGTTAATATAGTTAATATATATAATGTAATAACTATATTAACTATAATATACTTAGGGTTAATATAGATAATATAGCTGGCGGCGGGGTAGGTAGATTAAATTAGGGGTTAATAATTTTAATAGAGATGGCGGCGGTGTAAGGGGCTTACATTAGGGGTTAATAATATTAATATAGCTGGCGGCGGTATAGGGGGATTAGATTAGGGGTTAATCATTTTTATATAGGTGGCGGCGGTGTAAGGGGTCAGATTAGGGGATAGATAAGGTAGATGACAGCGGTGTAAGGGGTTCACATTAGGCGATAGATAAGGTAGATGGCGGCGGTTTTAGGGGTTCACATTAGGCGATAGATAAGGTAGATGGCAGCGGTTTTAGGGGCTCACAGTAGGGGGTTAGTTTATGTAGATGGAGGCGGGGTCCGGGAGCGGCGGTTTAGGGGTTAATAACTTTATTAGGGATTTCGGGGGGGATCGCGGTTGACAGGTAGCTAGACATTGCGCATGCGTTAGGTGTTAGGTTTTATTTAGCAGATCGCGGTTGACAGGTAGATAGACATTGCGCATGCGTTAGGTGTTAGGTTTATTTTCTAGTTAGTTTAGGGAGTTACGGGGCTCCAATAGTCAGCGTAAGGCTTCTTACGGCTGCTTTTTGTGGCGAGGTGAAAATGGAGTAAGATTTCTCCATTTTCGCCACGTAAGTCCTTACGCTGCATATTGGATACCAAACTGCGCTGGTTTGGTATACCTGCCTACGGCCCAAAAAACTACGGGCGACGGCAGAAATATACGGGCGTAACTTCTAGGTTACGCCGTATATGTGATACCAAACCAGCGTAAATATAGGCGTCGCCGGCTTTTGCGGGCGACGATTTTTATCGGATCGACCCCATGATGCCTAATTTGATATCATGCATGTGCTTGTCAAATAGACAACTACCAGTCATGGGAGTCAAATATTTTTTTTTAATTGTAAGATTATATGGATATTTATTATAATCTGTTTGTTTAAAAGATGGTCTTTAATAAAAATAATAAAAATAAAAGTTTAGTATTACAAAATATTTATTTTCAATAATTTTTTTTTGTTTTTTGCTTTTATCACAAAAATAAATAGAACAAGTGTAATTCATCACAGATGAAACTCTGAAAAAAACCCGAAAAAATACACACATGTCTTAAAATATTCATTAAATAAAATAACTTTAAAATCATCTTGTGTCTATGCTCTAACTTTTTGAAAATTTTTATAAAGATATTTTTAAATATAAAAAACATAAAAACATAAAAGATATACCTATCCATCATTTAAAATACCATTATATTGTGTAATCAATATTACATTTAAATATCAGCATTTATAATTATACCAAATAATGCATATAACATTTTAAATAATAAATACATATATGTATGCTGAACATAAATGTAATATTTCATGTCCATTCAAATACCTCTGTATCAACTATAATATGTATTCCTTTGTCTGATTGTTCATAATTGGATTCTTCTGTATCACAAAGTAGGGGTAATGTATGTAAGATACAAATATTCTAATATAGGACATGTATCTTTTCAAAATTTTTAACATTCTTCCTACTGTGATTCTTAACTAGCATGCATTGGGCAAACCAACTGGATTATGCATGGTCTTTGAAAGTCAATTCTCTAGAAAACAGTTTATCTTCAATAGGTTTCTTATTCATCATTTCCAAAATAGAGGACTGTGAAATACCATCTAAAAATAAAAAAATAATCTAAGTGTCTCCAATAGGATGCCTCCACAGCCTTAATCCATCAAATTGTTGCCACTTACCATGTGAACGTGTCTTTGTTTGGTTTTCCAGGTCAGCACATTTGAAGGACAATGCCAGACATGATCCCATTGGTATGCTTCACTTTCAATCTTGGATTCTTCACTTTCAATCTTGGATTCTTCACTTTCAGTCTTGGAATTCTTCACTTTCAGTCTGGGTATTCTTCACTTTCAGTCTTGGAATTCTCCACTTTCAGTCTTTAGATGAAGTCATCTCCCTAATGGCAGAAAAAGTGTGAATAAAAATATTAATACAAGTGTGTGAATCAGTTCTGCACCCCTCTACCACCCCCCATTTCTGAAACAATTTCTGTCACTAGCTTACTAAGCGTGTGTAGCATCTTGTGTTATGTTCTATCAATCAAGTGTGAAGATGAGTCATATTGAGCAGACCGAACCTCTAATGTGTGACTTTGAATCTGACTTTGAACCATAGTCATGCTAGAGGATAGTCATGCTAGAGGATCCCTTTCTGAGTATCCAAATTTAAAGTAATGTGTAAACTAAATACTAGTTTTGAAAATGTATGCCATATGATGTATTTTTGTTCCAAATTCCTGCCAGCCACAGTCCATACATTTATACTTACCAGCTGATGTTGTCTTTAAAAACCAGGTGGCAAAGACTCGTTACAGGACCCAATGACCAGAGCATCACCTATATTAATAAATGTAAAAATTGTTATCATTTGATGAACAATCCTAACATGTTTGCACAATTCTCTACTTGTCAGTTCCCTAGAATTCACATCTATTGACAATACTCCAATCTAACTTCTATTATTTACCGTCTGAAGTGGCGGTTGATGATGTCTGCTCTGACATTGAGCCCCTCGTCCCAGAATGGCCCCTCTAGAACAGGCTCCTCTAGAACAGGCTCGTCCTCCTCATCTTGGAGGAGGCGTCGGGGCACCTGGACGGCCTGCAGCATCCCAGCCTGCTGTGCAATATTATGCAGGACGCTACAGGCTATAACAATCTTCGCCACCTTCTGAGGGCTGTACTGGAGGGCTCCTCCCGACCTGTCAAGGAATCTGAATCTCATTTTGAGGAGCCCAAACATCCTCTCGACTACAGCCCTAGTCCTCTTATGCACCCTATTGTAGCGCTCCTGAGCCTCATCAGTAGGGTTACGTAACGGCATAATGAGCCAAGGCCAGCTCATGTAACCAGAATCACCTATAAATTATGAACAGAACAAAATGAAAATTTCTTTTAAAAAAATGTAATGATATTAAACAAATTTATTTGTGTACACGATAATCCAATAACAAATGTTTTAATTTAAAAATAATAATCTAGTTCAATCTTATTCTCTATCTGCCCATTTCAGCTAAGACATGCTACCTATGCGTATTTCGCATAAACCAGACCTTTGCTAAAATAAAAGAAAAATGGTTAAATTGCATTTTCAATCTGGCCATTTAAGCTAAAACATGCTACATATCTGCTTTGAGCTAAAACTAGACATTTTCGGAAAGAGACAATGACATGGTTAAATTGCATTCGCTATCTGAGCATTTAAGCTAGAACATGCTACATATCTGCTTTGAGCTAAAACTAGACATTTGCATAAAGAGACAATGACATGGTTAAATCTTATTCTCTATCTGCCCATTTCAGCTAAGACATGCTACCTATGCGTATTTCGCATAAACCAGACCTTTGCTAAAATAAAAGAAAAATGGTTAAATTGCATTTTCAATCTGGCCATTTAAGATAAAACATGCTACATATCTGCTTTGAGCTAAAACTAGACATTTTCGGAAAGAGACAATGACATGGTTAAATTGCATTCGCTATCTGAGCATTTAAGCTAGAACATGCTACATATCTACTTTGAGCTAAAACTAGACATTTGCGTAAAGAGACAATGACATGGTTAAATCTTATTCTCTATCTGCCCATTTCAGCTAAGACATGCTACCTATACGTATTTCGCATAAACCAGACCTTTGCTAAAATTCAAAATAAATGGTTAAATTGCATTTTCAATCTGACCATTTAAGCTAAAACATGCTACATATCTGCTTTGAGCTAAAACTAGACATTTTCGGAATGAGACAATGGCATGGTTACATTGCATTCTCTATCTGAGCATTTAAGGTAAGACATGCTACATATCTGTTTTTAGCTAAAACTAGACATTTGCGCAAAGATAAAGAAATGGTTAAATTGCATCCTATAGCTGCACATTACACTAACAGTTTAAGACTACAGTGGCAATTGTCTAACTAATTAACCATGTTGTGCACAAATACTCACCAACGAGATACCCAGGGGGAAATTGTCTTTCCTCAAACTGCCGCCACAGGGAGGACAGAGAGAGGATGCGGGCATCATGACAAGCCCCGCCGAAATTCGCACACACTTGCATAATCCTCATCTGTGCATCACAAACATACTGCACGTTGAGGCTATGGAAATGTTTGCGATTTCGGAAGGGCAAGTCATCAGCTGGAGCATGCAGCGCAATGTGGGTGCAATCTATTGCTCCCAAGACATTGGGCAATTCAGCGATAGCAAAGAATTCCCTCTTCAGGCGCCTCCAATCACCATCATTCTGAGGGAATCCTATGTAAAGCTTACTGATACGTACCATGGCGTCCAGAAAGTGATCAAACACCACCGAGAATGTACCTTGAGACAGGCCATGCATGTACATCTCTCCTGATTGAAAACTCCCAGAGGCCAGGACGTATATACAACTTAGCATCTTAGTGATGCCAGGGACAGCAGTTTTTATTCGTATACGTGGCTCCAGATGAGGTCTAAGAACATAGTAAAGGCCAATGAGCTGTTCGCGATTGAGCCTATACTTGTCATAAACCTTCAAAGTCACTCATGTTTTCCAAGGTGGGTCTTACACTGTAGACACGAGGACCTCTAACCAGACGAGCCCTTTGTCTCACTCGGAGCCGCCGAGGCTGCCTGATTCTATCAACCGCTACTTGGGCAACAGCAGCACCAGCAGCGTCTATTAGATCGCCATCCATATTTGCCAAGCTTAGCAGCACGAAGCCAAACAGCAGAGCAAACACAACGCAAGGAGTAACAAGGTATGAAAAAACACAGAAGCGAATTGATACAATGTCGATCACCATGGACGCTTTGGCCATGTTGTTTGGGGGATTTATAGTGCAATTAGTCCAATGGTAGTGAGTTTGTAATGATTGCTGATTGTATTCACTTGTTTGTATGTGAGCGGTGCGAATGCTTTCAAAGTGGGCGTTTTTTTAGGTGTTTGATGAAATGTTGTTTTCCCCCAATGAATCGCAATGTGAAAGTGTAAAATATAACACATACAGTGCATGTTTGTAATGTTTGTTCATATGCGTAATAAATACTTATTAAACGCGATGTTATAGTAAAAAGCACACGTCCACGCTAATATGAATGAAAGTGCATACTTGTGTATAATGGCATAGAATGTGATCGATCAATGTTGCTGCAATATTGTTTGTAAACGATAAAGTAACAGCTGCCATCTGTAGTATTGTATATATAAGTGATTGGCGAGATGTAAATATTGTACGCGTCCCTTTAAAATCGCACTAATAATTCCGAACTTCCGGCTGTTATCTGTAGTATTGTATATATAAGTGATTGGCGAGATGTCAATATTGTACGCGTCCCATTAAAAGCGCACTAATAATTCAGAACTTCCAGCTGTCATCTATAGTATTGTATATATAAGTGATTGGCGAGATGTCAATATTGTACGCTTCCCATTAAAATCGCAATAATAATTCCGAACTTCCGGCTGCCATCTGTAATATTGTGTATATAAGCGATTGGCGAGATGTCAATATTGTATGCGTCCCATTAAAATCGCAATAATAATTCCGAACTTCCGGCTGCCATCTGTAGTATTGTGTATATAAGTGATTGGCGAGATGTCAATATTGTACGCGTCCCATTAAAATCGCAATAATAATTCCGAACTTCTGGCTGCCATCTGTAGTATTGTGTATATATAAGTGATTGGTGAGATGTCAATATTGTATGCGTCCCTTTAAAATCACACTAATAATTCTGAACTTCCGGCTGTCATCTGTAGTATTGTATATATAAGTGATTAGCGAGATGTCAATATTGTACGCGTCCCATTAAAATCGCACTAATAATTCCGAACTTCCGGCTGTCATCTGTAGTATTGTATATATAAGTGATTTGCGAGCTGACAATATTTATTACGCGTCCCATTAAAATCACCATAATAATGATGTTCCAAACTGTTGTTTACGTATATGTTGTATTGTAGTATTGAGTGCTAAAGTTCTGAAAGGGGCGGTACAGTCGTAAAGCTGTAATGTGTATGGTTGAATCTTCTAATGACGTCATCATATTATCAACCTGCCTGTTTAGTTATGAAATCCTCATTGTGTTGTTGTATTTGACTACATTGTTATTGTGTGCTGATTAAAATATAAATGTGTGCTTTGTGGTTGCGTGATGCGTGTTATGTATATATACGTATATATTGTGATTGTGTCCCACATATGCTGACTTCTATAAAGCAGTCTAACATTGTTGTTCCTTCACAAAAAGTGACAGATGTAATCTGTTGTAATGATGTTCTTATTGTACGTAATTCCTAATGGTTTATTGTGAGTGAATCGTGATGTTAAAGGTACAGTAAAATCCCTATTTTCAGTTTCCTGATTCATAGAGAGAATGTAATGTGTTTTTCCCCCATCATATGAATGCACATGTATGAGTGAATGGTGTAAAAGTAAAGTATGTGCATCCATGAATGATCATGTGTTAAGCCTATGTAGATATGCTGCTGCTGCAAGCATATGAGTTGAATAAATGAAATGCTATAATAAAGGTAAATGAGAGGTGTTTCCAATTGTCTACTGTTTGTGAATCCTGAAATGTTGCAATTATTTTTGTGTCCGTTTAAATGTGATGTAATTGTTGAAAATGTTTGTTACTAGTGATGGTGATTTGTAGTTGATGTAATGTAAAAGTATAAAACAATTTAATGTTGTGTTGAATTTCCCATAAGTAAAAGCCATAACTCCATAGGGAAATAGCCATTTCTTGATCTATTTGTCATAGCGGGGCTAACGCAGAAAAACATGAGTTATTTTCTGAATTCTAGCGCTGGTATTTAGAGTTTTTTTTGTCTACGCTTTTTGCGTGCGTTAGGGAAATCTGTCTGTCGCGTGCACGAGCACGTCTTCCCCATAGAAGTCAATGGAGGCTAAAAATTTGTGTGTAAATAAAATCCAAGACTGGTTTTGAGCGTAAAGTGAGTGACGTCATAGTCTTGTGTGAAAAAATAGCTAAATCATATTTATTTCATAATCAAATTCTTCTTTGTGTATGTAATGTGGTGTATATTGTTTGTATGCATCGATGAGTGTATGTATGTGATAATATTATTATTTAGATGTAGCTATATGAGTGTCTGTTCCCGTCTGTCAATGTAAGTCAATGGCAAAATGGATTTGTGGTTTTTTTTTCTAACACCCGAGATCTCGCAACTTTGATCCTTTCTATTTTGACGTGAAAATATGAAAAATGAAAAATAAATATAGTGTAGTGTTTGTATGAGTGTAAGTGTACTTTGTGTAATATTTGTTTTGTCATTCGTGGATGTTTATTTTGTCGTTAGATGTTAACTCCTGGGTCTGGGTTGACGGTAATGATTTCAGCGTCAGGAGATTTTTGAGTGTCGGTAAGTAAACTCTAAATACCAGCGGGCGGTAAAAAGCAGCGTTAGAAGCCCTATACGCTGGTTTTGACGGCTAACGCAAAACTCTAAATCTAGGCGAGGTTTAATATGAGTATAACTGTACTTTTAAATATAAATTGTGTTTGATTGAATGTGTTTACTTCTGACGTGTGCAAAGAGCCATGATAAACCCCTTTTCCCTTGTACGCAACTGGTAGCGTGTACTCATAATCTAGCCCTGTATCTGTTGCACAACAAAAATGAAGCACCAGAGAAACTTAAACCGTATAAGGCTCAAGTAAGCAACAAATATAGCAAAATGACAAGTGTAATGTGTACAGACAATGGAGATGAATATACAAGTGGTAACACACAATCCATTCTCAGAAAGCATGGAACTATGTTCCAAACTACCATACCATGCAACCCAGAACACAACAGGGAAAATAAATTGTAATCTATGTGAAAGTGAAAGGAGCATGTTATTTGAGTGCAAATTCCAAATGAAAAACATACAAAATGGGTTGCTTGTGCAAAAGAAGATGTACTTGTGGGTAACAGGGAGTCCAAGAAGGGATACAGAATTCTAAGGAACAACAAGGGGCCAATTTGTCAAGGGCTGATTGGCCCTGAGTTATGCTGTCAAGAGTTAAGAAGCAATGGTCTTAAGAGCGCTGATCCTTAACCCGTCCTCCACCTCTGAAGCGGCGGAGAGCAATCCGCCCGATCGCATACGATCGTGTTGATTGACACTCCCTGCTAGCGGCCATTATGCAGGGGGTGGCATTGGACAAGCAGTTCACCAGAACTGCTTGTGCAATTATAAATGCTTACAGCATATACAGTCAGCAGTTATCGATGTCTGGCGGACATGATCTGCTACAGCGGATCATGTCCGCCGGACAGTTGATAAATTGGCCCCCCTAGACACAAATAAGGTAACAGTCATCAGAAGTGTAATTGTTGCTGAAACCTCTGCGTGTTCACAGTTAGATGAACTGACACTAACAGTTCAAACTGAGTGAAAATTTGCATCAGTAGTACAGGAAGACAAGGAACAAAGTAACACAAAAATAGATGTTAACGCAGAAAATCCAAATGCTGAAAAAGAAGAAACTAAGTCACAAGTTCCTGTTGAGCCAGAGATCTAAAATTGATGCAGTGCTTTAACAATGTCTGAAACCAAAGAAGAGATCACTCCCATGGATACAGCATATCTAAAGTTGGAAGGAGATGGAGATCTTCTCCCTAATAATGATCAGTACATGCAAGCAGTGGGACCACTGCTATATGTTGCAACCACTACAAACCTCACAGCTGCTATGACGCTTCTCTGTAGACACATACAGTATCTCACAAAAGTGAGTACACCCCTCACATTTTTGTAAATATTTTGTTATATCTCTTCATGTGGCAACACTGAAGAAATGACACTTTGCTACAATGTAAAGTAGTCAAAGTACAGCCTGCATAACAGTGTAAATTTCCTGTCCCTTCAAAATAACTCAACACACAGCCATTAATGTCTTAACCGTTAGCAACAAAAGTGAGTACACCCCTAAGTGAAAATGTCCAAATTGGGTACAATTAGCCATTTTTCCTGCTCAGTGTCATGTGACACGTTAGTGTTACAAGTTCTCAGGTGAGAATGGGGAGCAGGTGTCTTAAATTTGGTGTTATTGCTCTCACAATCTCTCATACTGGTCACTGGATGTTCAACATGGCACCTCATGGCAAAGAACTCTCTGAAAGATCTGAAAAAAAAGAATTGTTGCTCTATATAAAGATGGCCTAAGCTATAAGAAGATTGCCAAGACCCTGAAACTGAGCTGCAGCACTGTGGGCAAGACCATACAGCAGTTTCCCAGGACAGGTTCCACTCAGAAATGGCCTCGCCATGGTCGACCAAAGAAGTTGAGTGCACGTGCTAAGCATCATATCCACAGGTTGTCTTTGGGAAATAGACGTATGAGTGCTGCCAGCATTGCTGCAGAGGTTGAAGGGGTGGGGGGTCAGCCTGTCAGTGCTCCGACCATACACCGCACACTGCATCAAATTGGTCTGCATGGCTGTCGTCACAGAAGGAAGCCTCTTCTAAAGATGATGCACAAGAAAGCCCGCAAACAGTTTGCTGAAGACAAGCAGACTAAGGACATTGATTACTCGAACCATGCCCAGTGGTTCGATGAGACCAAAATAAACTTATTTGGTTCAGATGGTGTCAAGCGTGTGTGTTGGCAACCAGGTGAGGAGTACAAAGACAAGTGTGTCATGCCTACAGTCAAACATGGTGGTGGGAGTGTCATGGTCTGGGCCTGCATGAGTGCTGCTGGCACTGGGGAGCTACAGTTTATTGAGAGAACCATGAATGCCAACATGTACTGTGACATACTGAAGCATAGCATGATCCCCTCCCTTCAGAGACAGGGCCACAAGGCAGTATTCCAACATGATAACGACCCCAAACACACCTCCAAGACAACCACTGCCTTGCTAAAGAAGCTGAGGGTAAAGGTGATGTACTGGCCAAGCATGTCTCCAGACCTAAACCCTATTGAGCATCTGTGCGGCATGCTCAAATGGAAGGTGGGGAAGCGCAAGGTCTCTAGCATCCACTAGCTCAGTGATGTCGTCATGGAGGAGTGGAAGAGGACTCCAGTGGGAACCTGTGAAGCTCTGATGAACTCCATGCCCAAGAGGGTTAAGACAGTGCTGGAAAATAATGTTGGCCACACAAAATATTGACACTTTGGGCCCAATTTGGACATTTCCACTTAAGGGTGTGCTCACTTTTGTTGCCAACAATTTAGACATTAATGCCTGTCTGTTGAGTTATTTTGAGGGGACAGCAAATTTACACTGTTATACAGGCTGTACACTCACTACTTTACATTGTAGCAAAGTGTCATTTCTTCAGTGTTGTCACATGAAAAGATATAATAAAATATTTACAAAAATGTTAGGGGTGTACTCACTTTTGTCGGATACTGTATGTGAACCATGTCAAGAGGAATGGACTTTAATCCAGAGGATCATCAGGTATATCAAACAGACAAAAACACTTGAGTCTGAAACTGTCTGCAACTGGTGTTTTACATTTTTTAGATTATGTGCACTCTAAATGAGCAGGTGACCTCAATATTCACAAATATACAAGTGGTTACTTGTTCAAATTAGGAAAAAGTACTATAGTTTGGTCTAGGAATAATCAGATATCAGTGGCTTTGACTTCTTCAGAGGCTAATAACATCTCTGCTGCCTAGGTCAGTCAAGTATTTGTTTGGTTGCTTCAGTTTATTGAAGTTCTTGGAGAGCCAATGTCATAGCCTATAGTCTTATATGAGGACAATCACGGATGCCGTAAGCTTGGTCAATGCCACCCCCTGCAGATTCTCAGCAGCTAGCAGGATTTATGTCCGCATCCTCAGAGGCAGCGGACCAGTTAAGAAGCAGCAGTCTTAAGACCGCTGCTTCATAACTGCTGTTTCCGGTCTGAAAGCTGACATGGAAACAGGGGCATCAGGGGACATTCGGCCCTTGATAAATCGGCCCCATAGTTTGCAGTAGTTGGATCATATCCTTATAACCTCAATCGGACTGTATCTCCTATATTTTTGTTATTTATAACCCAGAATATTTGTTTATATGCATATTAATTAACAATTTTTTCTTGTATATTGAAAATGTATTGTTTATTATTACTTGAGGTTTTTAGGGAAAACAATACTTTATGGGCAGCATGTACTAACGCTGTGAGGTTAAGGTTCTTAACTTGAGAAACTGTCTGAGCAGCTTCACTTCAAATGGGCAGCAGGCCCTGTATGCCTTATGCCTGTATGTACCATTGAACACTTGCTTGAGTGTGTAATTCCTACCCCTTTCCCTCATGCTACTAATCGAGCAAGAGAATGGCCTGTCAATAACCCCTAGAATTTTGAGGCCAAGACATGTTCACATGAGATTGAATAGCAATTTAAGACAGGACACCTGTACAGGTGTAAAATATTGCATTCCCACATTGTTTCCTGTAACAGACAAATCAAATGAGGAAGTGTAGCATGTAGGACAATTGGGGCCGATAATCTAAAGTCTTTGGGCTGGCGAGATTATTTAAGAATGCTCATCAGTCTTTCTATTTCCCTGGTAGAATTATATAAAGCCACTTTTTCTGTGAAAACAGGGTGTCTTGCTAAGGGGCGTATACTGCATTTTGGTATGGGAAGGCGATGCATACATTACAAAAGTGCACAATTAAAATTGTAATGTAAAAATCAAAAAAACTAATACTTTAACCATTCACACAAAAAAATACACAGGAAAATATTGTATTGTTAAGGAGCTTTAAACATTGTAACAAAAACCACCAAAAACAATATTTATATATCATATTTTATTAAAAAAATATATTTTATCAAAAACGGAAAATTTGTATCTAAATTACACAGGAATACATCATATAACATATGCACAGAGTAAATAGTAATTTAAGTACGCTGGGTGCGCAAAATACACATTAAAATTCTTACTTAAAATTATAAAATACAAAAAGTGTAATTGTTGTTCGGCTGAACATGAGCGTTCCATGGGCATTTAAGAAATGTTCTCTAAAATTTCAACATAATTCTCTAAATATTTCTGCCCTATAATTCACACAGATTTTTATTTTCCAAATGACAAAGTGGTGAAGTTTGACAAAATAATCAAAACACTGATAACCCTAATAGAAAAACACATGCATATGAAAATATAGGCAATTGTATGACGCTATATGCAGAAAGAAGCACAATGTGATATATAATAGCTGCAGGATTTAATTTTTAATGTGCACCCACTGCTCACTGCTTATATCATCCTACACATTGAAGTTTCATTTTCCAGTGAGCACCATTCATTTCAATAGGGAACATCTCACAGGGACTGCCTCTTTTTTTGGACAATTCCACTAGGACAGCAACTGCGATCGTCGGCGTGGAAAGCCATGTCTGATCTAGTGAGTTTTAGATAATCAACTAATTGGTTTTGCATGGGGGTGCTTTTATTTTGCACGTTTTCATTCATGTTAACCTCTATGCTTGATTTATAATTGTTTATTTTCACTTTCTATCTATTTCCAAAATGTGCTTCCATTCATGAGTAAATATAATTTTCTAGGTGTTTGTGTATCTGTACTTTATTTACATGCTTCTAAACCACCATTTTTATTTATCCTTTTCACATTATCATAATATTACATTGTGTCTTTATCTTACTTGTGTCTGTTTTATAGATTAACAACTACCTGAGGAAGGCACATTTTACAACAGCATCTAATATGGATATTTCCTTTACTGATTATGGAGATGTACCAGGTCACTATGACATAATAAACTGGATACCATCTGAAATCACAAGGGAACTAGCCCCTCACCAAGTTGGAACCTTTAACTCCTTAGCTCCTGTTGGCAGACAACTTACTGTAAATGACAGTGCAATCTTATTGAGTCCTAACCTTGAAACAGTAAGTTACTGGGCATGTAAAGGGATTTTGTACTATGTAATATGTTTTGCCATCTAAATGAAAGTACCATTTACATTTTTTTATTATTTTTTGGTAAAAATAGTAAAAGCTGTTTAACTTGAATCTATCTAAGAAAAGAGATGGGTGAATGTTTGTCTTTTGTATTGGCAAGAAACATCTGTTTGATCTTATAATACTGTGTATTTCTATGTCTGCATCTTATTAACATCTTATTAACATGAAAATTAGGATGTGTAGAAACATATATGTATTGAAAACATACGTGTGTGTGTGTCTGTGTGTTTGTGTTAATGTCTGCGTGTTTGTGTGTCTGTGCATTTTTGTTTGTGTGTATGTCTGTGAGTGTGTGTCTGTATTTGTGTTACTGTCTGTGTGTATTTCTGTGTGTATATGTGTTTCTGTGTGTATGTTTCCGTGTATGTCTGTGTGTTTGTGTTATTGTCTGTGTGTGTCTGTGTGTTTTTGTTTGTGTGTATGTCTGTGAGTGTGTGTCTGTGTTTTTGTATTTGAGTTATTGTCTGTGTGTATTTCTGTGTGTGTGTGTGTGTCTGTGTGTATTTGTCTGTGTGTGTGTTTATGTGTATCTCTGTGTGTGTGTGCGTATATCTTGTTTCTCTGAAATAATAAGAGCAGAAGGTATCCAAATAAGGGTCACATAAGAAGTGCAGCAGTATTTCACAATCCCGCTCGTTCCCTAACTCTGCGAAAAGTAAGGTTTTTGCAAGTATCGGGTAGCGCTCGTATTATTGAAAGTAAAAAGTTTTCTCTCATGCGCTAACCCGATGTGCACAAAAAAGCTGATTTTCAAATATCGCAATCACTTTACTGTGTTACAGCATAGAAGACCATAGAGCAAACCCATTCGCACAAACCCATATTCTTAAAGGGACACTGTACCCAAAAAATGTATTTCGTGATTCAGATTGAGCATGAAATTTTAAGCAACTTTCTAATTTACTCCTATTATCAAATTTTCTTCATTCTCTTGGTATCTTTATTTGAAATGCAAGAATGTAAGTTTAGATGCCGGCCAATTTTTGGTGAACAACCTGGGTTGTCCTTGCTGATTGGTGGATAAATTCATCCACCAATAAAAAAGTGCTCTCCAGAGTACTGAAACCAAAAAAAGCTTAGATGCCTTCTTTTTCAAATAATGATAGCAAGAGAACGAAGAAAAATTGATAATAGGAGTAAATTAGAAAGTTGCTTAAAATTGCATGCTCTTTCTGAATTACAAAAGAAAAAATTTGGGTACAGTGTCCCTTTATGTGTGCTAACCCGACATGAAAATATTAATATTTCACATTCAAATGTTCTTCACATTGCAGAATATGTTTTATTTAATCTTAAATATATATTTCTTCATATAACTGATTTTTATTTTGGTACAATATATACATATATACATATATATATATATATATATATATATATATATACATACAAAGAGAGAAGCGCTCTACCAGGAACGAACAACAGCTCATTAGCTAGTTCTATGGTGATTTACCACCCGGAAGCAGCCTCTTTAGACCAATGTTCTTTTCACAAAGGAAAACTTTCCTTAAGCATATCAGTCTGATCCCGCCAAGTAAGGTCAGTCCAACCCCCGAAATACCAGGCAATTCTCCTCTGAACAAGGAACATGACAACCCCAGACGATCGTTTCGGCCTCCTATGGGCCTCGTCAGTGAGGTGCAGCCACATTCCTCTAAGCACACTGGGCAAGGAGTCCATGTCTGGTTTCCCCCATCAACCATAGGGAGACTTCCCCAGGGTCATATTAATTTGCATACAAAGAGAGAAGCACTCTACCAGGAACGAACAACAGCTCATTAACTAGTTCTATGGCGATTTATCACCCGGAAGCAGCCTCTTTTAGACCAGTGTGCTTTTCACAAAGGAAAACTTTCCTTAAGCATATCAGTCTGATCCCGCCAAGTAAGGTCAGTCCAGCCCCGAAATACCAGGCAATTCTCCTCTGAACAAGGAACATGACAGCCCCAGATGATCGTTTCAGCCTCCTATGGGCCTCGTCAGTGAGGTGCAGCCACATTCCTCTAAGCACACTGGGCAAGGAATCCACGTCTGGTTTCCCCCATCACCCATAGGGAGACTTCCCCAGGGTCATAATAATTTGCATACAAAGAGAGAAGCACTCTACCAGGAACGAACAACAGCTCATTAGCTAGTTCTATGGCGATTTACCACTCGGAAGCAGCCTCTTTTAGACCAGTGTGCTTTTCACAAAGGAAAACTTTCCTTAAGCATATCAGTCTGATCCCGCCATGTAAGGTCAGTCCAGCCCCGAAATACCAGGCAATTCTCCTCTGAACAAGGAACATGACAACCCCAGATGATCATTTCGTCCTCCTATGGGCCTCGTCAGTGAGGTGCAGCCACATTCCTCTAAGCACACTGGACAAGGAGTCCACGTCTGGTTTCCCCCATCACCCATAGGGAGACTTCCCCAGGGTCATATTAATTTGCATACAAAGAGAGAAGCACTCTACCAGGAACGAATAACAGCTCATTAGCTAGTTCTATGGTGATTTACCACCCGGAAGCAGCCTCTTTTAGACCAGTGAGCTTTTCACAAAGGAAAACTTTCCTTAAGCATATCAGTCTGCTCCCGCCCCAATCTCCAACAGCCGTTCACAGATGTGTGAGAATCGCCAGAGAACTAGCTGATGAGCTGTTGTTCATTCCTGTTAGAGCGCCTCTCTCTTCTGTATGCAAATTAATTATGACCCTGGGGAAGTCTCCCTATGGGTGATAGGGGCAACCAGATATGGACTCCGTGACCAGTGTTGCTTAGAGGAATGTTGCTGCACCTCACTGACGAGGCCCATAGGAGGCCGAAATGATCATCTGGGGTTGTCATGTTCCTTGTTCAAAGGAGAATTGCCTGGTATTTCGGGGCTGGACTGACCTTAACTGGTGGGATCAGACTGATATGCTTCAGGATAGTTTTCCAATGTGAAAAGCACACTGGTCTAAAGGAGGCTGCTCCAAATGGTAGATCGCCAGAGAACTAGCTGATGAGCTGTTGTTTGTTCCTGTTAGAGTGCCTATCTCTTCTGTATGCAAATTAATTATGACCCTGGGGAAGTCTCCCTATGGGTGATGGGGGCAACCAGATATGGACTCCTTGACCAGTGTTGCTTAGAGGAATGTGGCTGCGCCTCACTGACGAGGCCCATAGGAGGCCAAAACGATTGTCTGGGGTTGTCATGTTCCTTGTTCAAAGGAGAATTGCCTGGTATTTTGGGGCTGGACTGACCTTAACATGCGGGATCAGACTGATATGCTTCAGGATAGTTTTCCAATGTGAAAAGCACACTGGTCTAAAGGAGGCTGCTCCAGGTGGTAGATCACCAGAGAACTAGCTGATGAGCTGTTGTTCGTTCCTGTTAGAGTGCCTCTCTCTTCTGTATGCAAATTAATTATGACCCTGGGGAAGTCTCCCTATGGGTGATGGGGGCAACCAGATATGGACTCCTTGACCAGTGTTGCTTAGAGCAATGTGGCTGCACCTCACTGACGAGGCCCATAGAATTACGAAACGATTGTTTTCCAATGTGAAAAGCACACTGGTCTAAAGGAGGCTGCTCCAGGTGGTAGATCGCCAGAGAACTAGCTGATGAGCTGTTGTTCGTTCCTGTTATAGCGCCTCTCTCTTCTGTATGCAAATATATATATATATATATATATATATATATATATGTAAACACATATATATGCATATTCATTTATCTAATCTGTGAGCTAGACTTCATAAATTTACCAAATATACTTAAATGAGTATTTATGTCTACTTTCATGCATGCAAGTATATTTCATTTAATATTTTTTTTTCTGTTTAACTAGAATGTACCAGTTTAAAATTGTAATCCTTATGACTTAGATAGACACCTATCCATCCATAAGGCATATTCATATATATAATTTCCTTATGGGGGCATCTCATATATAAGTATGTTACAGATGAGACATAATTAATTATATAGTATTTTACAATAGTTTCTCGTATGTATAATTTAGTCTGGCATAACTCCTCAATGCATGGTGATGATGTCTGGGAGTATGATTTGGTCAGGTAATCATTACATATATATTTAAATACAATACATAAATGTACAAGTCACACACATATATATATTCATATCATACTGGTCATTTCATATACTTAATTCCATATTTAAATGATCTACACATAGTTATTTTAAAACATTATTTCATTCGTCTAGTTTACAAGTTCTGCGTTAGCCTTAAAAAGCAGAGTTGAGAGGTCCTAACGCTGCTTTTTACCACCCGCTGGTATTACGAGTCAGGCAGGTACAGGTGTACCGCTCACTTTTCTTCCACGACTTTTGGCTACCGCAAATCCCCTTACGTCAATTGCGTATCCTATCTTTTTAATGGGAGTTGCCTAACGCCGGTATTACGAGTCTGGGAAGAAGTGAGCGGTACAGCCTCTACCTCCAAGACTCCTACCGCATTTAAAAGTCAGTAGTTAAGAGTTTTATGGGCTAACGCCGGAACATAAAGCTCTTAACTACAGTGCTACAAAGTACACTAACACCCATAAACTACCTATGAACCCCTAAACCGAGGCCCCCCCACATCGCAAACACTATAATACAATTATTTAACCCCTAATCTGCCGACCGGACACCGCCGCCACCTACATTATACCTCTGAACCCCTAATCTGCTGCCCCTAACATCGCCGACACCTACTTTATATTTATTAACCCCTAATCTGCCCCCCCCCCAATGTCGCCCCCACCTACCTACAATCTGACGACCGGACAACCCCTAATCTGACGACCGGACATCTCCGCCACTATAATAAATGTATTAACCCCTAAACCGCCACACTCCCGCCTCACAAACACTATAATAAATTGTATTAACCCCTAATCTGCCCCCCCAACGTCGCCGCCACCTACCTACAATTATTAACCCCTAATCTCCCGCCCCCAACGTCGCTGCTACTATAATAAATTTATTAACCCCTAAACCTAAGTCTAAACCTAAGTCTAACACCCCCCTAAGTTAAATATAATTTAAATACATCTAAATAAAATAACTATAATTAAATAAATTAATCCTATTTAAAACTAAATACTTACCTGTAAAATAATCCATAAGATAGCTACAATATAATTTAATAATTAAATTGTAGCTATCTTATGATTTATTTTTATTTTACTGGCAACTTTGTATTTATTTTAACTAGGTACAATAGCTATTAAATAGTTAATAACTAATAATAGCTACCTAGTTAAAATAATTACAAAATTACCAGTAAAATAAATCCTAACCTAAGTTACAAATACACCTAACACTACACTATCAATAAATGAATTAAATAAATTAACTACAATGATCTAAACTAAAATACAATTAAATAAACTAAACTATATTACAAAAAAAACAAACACTAAATTACAAAAAAAAAAAAAATATTACAAGAATTTTAATCTAATTACACCTAATCTAAGCCCCCTAATAAAATAAAAAAGCCCCACAAAATAATAAAATTCCCTATCCTAAACTAAATTACAAAGTAATCAGCTCTTTTACCAGCCCTTAAAAGGGCTTTTTGCGGGGCATTGCCCCAAAGTAATCAGCTCTTTTACCTGTAAAATAAAATACAAGACCCCCCCAACATTACAACCCACCACCCACAAACCCCTACTCTAAAACCTACCCGATCCCCCCTTAAAAAAACCTAACACTAACCCCCATTGAAGATCACCCTACCTTCAGCCGTGTTCACCCAGCCGGGCACCGATGGGCCAGAAGAGGACATCCGGAGCGGCAGCAGTCTTCATCCGATCGGGGCAGAAGAGGTCCTCCATCCAGCAGAAGTCTTCATCCAAGCGGCATCTTCTATCTTCATCCATCTGGCGCGGAGCGGGTCCATCTTCAAGACATCCGACACTGTAATGAATTCACTGAGTGTTTGTATCTAATTTAAAAGGTATGTTTGTAGCTCTTTGGTATTCAACCCCTGAAATCACTGTTATAACAGGTGGAAGACACAGTGAGCAGTTTATTACACAGTAATAGCAGTATAGCAAGTACTTCACACACATTCACTCATAATATATATACAGTCACATTCACACTGAGCTGTATTTCTAGTTCCAAGTGAGTTTACAGCTTTAATACAGTGCGAGGCATAAGTGGTAGGTAAAAGGATGCGTTGCAAACAAGTATATATGACAAATTACCTTATCCGTTGATGGTATTCTGAGCAGGCTGAATACAGAGTTAACAGCCAAAAGTTTACCTGAGAGCTGTGAAAGCAGCTACACTAAGCTGCAGGGAGAGAGAGAGAGTGAATGTGTGACTCACTTCCGGTTTCGGGTTACAGCATCAGAGGAGCTGAAGCAATGTTGAAAGACAGTATTCTGATGTGATCCGGAGCTTAGGTAAAAAGGGATGAGCAAATAGACACAGCGTTCAGCTGCAGAGCTGAAAAACATCAATAATCAGGCAAGGAAGTGATGTCAGAGGATGCCTTTTAAAGGATCAGAGGTAAGAAGGGATATACCTTAAAGGTATATCACATATTCCCCCCCCTCAAGGGTGGACACCAACAGTGCGGAGATGAGGCTTCTCAGGATAACGGCAATGGAAGGATGCTAGAAGAGCAGGAGCATGTATATCATCGTGAGACTCCCAGGAGTCATTCTTAGGACCATAACCCTTCCACTTGATTAAATACTGTAAGCTTCCACGATGCATCTGTGAGTCAAGAATACATTCCACCTCATACTCGAGGTGATCATCCAAAAGGACTGGTGAAGGTGGATCCAGCCCATCAACTGTAGGAACACCCCTGTAGGGTTTCAATAAAGATACATGAAAAGTTGGATGTATTTTAAAATCCTTTGGCAAAGTCAATCGTACAGCATTTGAGTTGATAATAGCTTCAATTGGAAAAGGTCCAATGAATTGGTTAGCCAGTTTTTTACTGGGTACTTGAAGCTTTAAATGCTTGGTTGATAGTAATACAGAATCACCTATTTTGTAAGATGGACTCGGTCTATGATGTTGATCATAATATTTATTTTGCTGTTCCTTTGCTTCCTCTAAATGTGTCTTGAGTATTTGAAGTCTGTCTTGTAAAGTTGAGGTTAAGTCTATGACACCTGGGCAATTTACTGGAGTATGTGTAACAGTGATAGTGGCTGGGTGGAAACCATAGGTAGCATAAAATGGTGTCATTTTAGTTGAGGTTGATATGGAGTTATTATAGGAGAACTCCGCCATTGGGAGGTAATCAACCCAGTCATCTTGAAGGTGACTGAGATAACATCTGAGGAATTGTTCCAAAGTTTGATTTAGATGCTCAGTTAACCCATTCGTCTGTGGATGGAAGGAAGTTGTATAACGTGAATTTATTTGAAGGAGCTTACACATAGACCTCCAGAAAGCAGAGGTAAACTGAGTACCTCGGTCTGTAATGATGGTGGTAGGTAACCCATGTAATCTCACAATATTATTTAAGAATACTTTTGCAGTGGTCATAGCCGTTGGTAAACCTTTGAGTGGTATGAAATGAACCAGTTTAGTTAGATGGTCTACTACTACCAGTATGGTGGTATAATGTTGTGAAGCTGGCAATTCTACAATAAAATCCATCGAAATGGTGGACCATGGCATACCCGGAACTGGCAATGGTGTTAAATAACCAATTGGCTTTCTATGACTTATTTTATTTCTTGCGCATATGTCGCAAGTGTAGATGTATTGATTAATTGTTTGTTCCATTTGAGGCCACCAGTAATGTCATTTAATTAAATCAGTGGTTTTTTGTACCCCTTTGTGACCAGACAGGACATTGTCATGATAATGTTTCAAGATAATATTTCTGAGGCTTTTGGGTATGTACATTCTGTCATTATGAAACAATAAGCCTGATGCTTGGTTCTTGACACAGTTAGTGGGATGGTCCTCTTATTTTTGTAATTCTTCAAGAATATCCTTCTCTAAATTAGAGAGTAAGCCTATAAACTTGTTTTGTGGAATAATTGGATTAAGTGTGTCTGATGTATTTTTAGGATCAAACATTCTGGAAAGTGCATCTGCTTTTGTGTTAGAGTTTCCAGGTCTGTAGGTAATAAAGAAATTAAACTGATCTAGGAACAAGGACCATCTTACCTGACATGCAGATAATGTTTTACTCTTTTTCAGGTACTCAAGGTTTTTGTGATCTGTGTAAATTATGAAGGGTGCTTTAGAACCTTCCAACAAGTGCCTCCAATGCGCCAGTGAACTTTTGATTGCCAACAGTTCTTTGTCGCCGATACTATAATTTATTTCGGCTGGAAGTAGTGTTCTGGAGAAAAAAGCCACGGGATGTATTTCTTGATCTTCCTTAGCCTTTTGTGACAAAACTGCTCCTATGCCAGTGTTAGAGGCATCAACCTCTAAAATGAACTGAGAATGATAGTCAGGTAGTGTTAAAACTGGTGCTGAAGAGAAATTTTGTTTTAGGTTAACGAAAGCTCTTTGAGCATCGTCATTCCAGTGGAATTTTTGAGTTTTCCTGGTGAGTTGAGTTAGTGGTCTTACAATAGTAGAAATTTTTTTAATACATTTTCTGTAAAAGTTCGAGAACCCCAGAAATCTCTGAAGGGCTCGAACAGTTCGGGGTCTTGCCCATTCTTGAATAATGTTTATTGTATGCGGATCCATCTGGATCTTATTTGGAGATATAATGTAACCAAGAAATTTAATCTGCTTAACATGGAAACTACATTTTTCCAATTTGGCAAAAAGTCTATGTTCTCTGAGTCGTGTAAGAACCCATCTTACATGTTTCTCATGTTCTTGAAGTGTTGTGGAGTAAACGAGGATGTCATCCAGATATATGATGTCACAAATATCTGTAAGATCACAGAATATCTCATTTATGAAGTGTTGAAATGTCGCGGGTGCGTTACTTAACCCAAATGGCATTACATTGTACTGGAATAAGCCATATCGTGTTCTAAACGTCGTTTTCCATTCATCACCTTTCTTAATTCGTATTAGATTATATGCCCCTTTCAGATCTAGTTTGGTGTATATAGTGGCCTTGGTGAGTCTCTCTAACAATTCTGGTATCAGTGGTAATGGATAACGATTTTTTACAGTAATTGCGTTAAGTGCTCTATAGTCTATGATTGGTCTTAGAGACTGATCCTTATTTTTAACAAAAAATATACCAGCTGCTGCTGGTGATGTAGAGTGACTTATAAAACCTTTTCTGAGGTTTTTGTCTAGATAAGTTCGTAAATGAGTGAGTTTGTTTTGAGATAACGGATATATTTTACCGTAAGGTATCTGAGATCCAGGGATTATCTCAATAGGGCAATCAAAATGCCGGTGTGGCGGTAGGGATTCAGCCTCTTTTAAATCAAAGACCTCTGCCAAATCAGAATATGCCATTGGAACACCAGTCTCAATGTTAGCTATCAAACAATGTGGATAACATGTACTAATACAATAGTTAGATGTGAATTTCATTTCATTCTTTGACCAATTTATGTTGGGGTTATGAGTGGTTAACCATGAATATCCTAGTATTAGAGTGTGTCTGTCAATAGGTATGATATCATATGATAAATATTCTGTGTGTCCATCTATTGTTGTTGTGAGCAATGGTATGGTGTGATGTGTGATAGGACCCTTCTGAATTAGGGTGCCATCAATTAACTTAACAAAAACTGGTTGCTGTTTGCACACTGTGGGTATTTTATTTTTCTTTACAAATGATACATCTATATATATTCTTGAAGCCCCGGAATCTATTAAGGCGTCACTCTAGATGTGAAGATGATCCCACTGTAATGAGAGACACATTGTGAGTTGGGTGGTTTTAGTTAAATTACATAATGTTACAATATCATTTGTCTTACCCTTCTTCTGCTTTGCTAAAAGAGGGCATGTAGCAACTGAATGTTCCTTGTGAGCGCAATAAAGGCAGAGATTGGCAAGTAATCTCCTTGTCTTCTCCTTTTGGGTAAGTGGACCTTTAATTGCTCCTATCTCCATAGGAGTGCTGTTGGGTTGACTTCTTTCCTGAGCTGAAGTGGGTGTATATGGACGATTGGAAGTGGGGTCAAAAACTCCTTTTTCAGCCTTTCTTTCTCTCAGTCGTCTGTCCAACGTAGTACTTAATTTAATTAAACCTGAGAGTGTGTCAGGTGTGTTCATCCTTTAGGGTCTCCGATAGCCCCAAACGGAACTGGTTTCTCAAACTAACTTCATTCCACTGTGATTCCGGAGCCCACATTTGGAATTCTGTAGTATATTATTCTACAGTTCTCTTCCCTTGCTTGAGTGCACGTAACTTTGTTTCAGCATGGATTTGACTGTTTGAGTCCTCATAAAGGCTTGCCATGGCTGAAAACAAAATCTGATAAAGAGTCTAAAATAGGATCATTATTTTCAAAAAATCTGTTAGCCCAGGTTCGTGGTTCACAAACAAGATATGATATAGTGGTGCATACTTTGATTCTCTCTGTTTGGTAAGTGCGAGGTTTGAGTGAGAACAATAAGTTACAAGCATTTTTGAAGTCACGGAATTCTGAGCATTTACCAGAAAAATGTACTGGTTTATGTACCTGTGGTTCGGGTGTTTCGTGGTGTTTTGTTGCTATACAATCTTTTAACAAAGCTTTTATGGCAGTATTTTCAGTTTGAACCTCTTGTAAAGCATGGGCTAAATAATCTATCTTCTGGTATACATTAGTAAATTCATTTTTTATTTCTGTAGGATCCATGATTGCTTTTAACTCACAATAAGCAGGATTCTACTTAATGGCCTGATTATTATGTAATGAATTCACTGAGTGTTTGTGTCTAATTTAAAAGGTATGTTTGTAGCTCTTTGGTATTCAACCCCTGAAATCACTGTTATAACAGGTGGAAGACACAGTGAGCAGTTTATTACATAGTAATAGCAGTTACTGCTTGTAAGAGATCTTTGTGGTTCACAGAGAGTTAATAGAGGAAGTTTTAAGTCTAGTTCCAACTTCAGTTTCCAATAATCTTGTTAAATATAATAAACAAGGATGTATTTTGATGCTGAGTTATAGCAAGTACTTCACACACATTCACTTATAAAATATATACAGTCACATTCACACTGAGCTGTATTTCTAGTTCCAAGTGAGTTTACAGCTTTAATACAGTGCGAGGCAAAGTGGTAGGTAAAAGGATGTGTTGCAAGCAAGTATATATGACAAATTACCTTATCCGTTGATGGTATTCTGAGCAGGCTGAATACAGAGTTAACAGCCAAATGTTTACCTGAGAGCTGTGAAAGCAGCTACACTAAGCTGCAGGGAGAGAGAGAGAGTGAATGTGTGACTCACTTCCGGTTTTCGGGTTACAGCATCAGAGGAGCTGAAGCAATGTTGAAAGACAGTATTCTGATGTGATCCGGAGCTTAGGCAAAAAAGGATAAGCAAAGTAAAAGTAAGTCTTCTTATAATTATTCAAAACCAGGTCTAAATAATGTAGTAATAGGTAATATCTTCAGTTAAAGCCTTTGACAGCAGAATAAACTTGACCTGAGCAAATAGACACAGCGTTCAGCTGCAGAGCTGAAAAGCATCAATAATCAGGCAAGGAAGTGATGTCAGAGGATGC
Organism: Bombina bombina; assembly: GCF_027579735.1. NCBI lineage: Eukaryota > Metazoa > Chordata > Amphibia > Anura > Bombinatoridae > Bombina > Bombina bombina. The sequence goes on along the minus strand of NC_069501.1, from coordinate 1,262,170,086 downwards.
CTTTTAAAGGATCAGAGGTAAGAAGGGATATACCTTAAAGGTATATCACAGACGCGGAGCATCCTCTTCTTCCCGACGACTAACGACGAATGAAGGTTCCTTTAAATGACGTCATCCAAGATGGCGTCCCTCGAATTCCGATTGGCTGATAGGATTCTATCGGCCAATCGGAATTAAGGTAGGAAAAATCCAATTGGCTGATGTAATCAGCCAATCGGATTGAAGTTCAATCCGATTTGCTGATTGGATCAGCCAATAGAATGCAAGGTCAACCTTCATTCGTCGTTAGTCGTCGGGAAGAAGAGGATGCTCTGCGTTGGATGTCTTGAAGATGGACCCGCTCCACGCCGGATGGATGAAGATAGAAGATGCTGCTTGGATGAAGACTTCTGCTGGATGGAGGACCTCTTCTGCCCCGATCGGATGAAGACTTCTGCCGCTCCGGATGTCCTCTTCTGGCCCATCGGTGCCCGGCTAGGTGAACACGGCTCAAGGTAGGGTGATCTTCAATGGGGTAGTGTTAGGTTTTTTAAGGGGGGATCAGGTGGGTTTTAGAGTAGGGGTGTGTGGGTGGTGGGTTGTAATGTTGGGGGGGGGTCTTGTATTTTATTTTACAGGTAAAAGAGCTGATTACTTTGGGGCAATGCCCTGTAAAAAGTCCTTTTAAGGGCTGGTAAAAGAGCTGATTACTTTGTAATTTAGTTTAGGATAGGGAATTTTATTATTTTAGGGGGCTTTTTTATTTTAATAGGGGGTTTAGATTAGGTGTAATTAGATTAAAATTCTTGTAATATTTTTTTTATTTTTTTGGAATTTAGTGTTTGTTTTTTTGTAATATAGTTTAGTTTATTTAATTGTATTTTAGTTTAGATCATTGTAGTTAATTTATTTAATTAATATATTTATAGTGTATTGTTAGATGTATTTGTAACTTAGGTTAGGATTTATTTTACAGGTAATTTTGTAATTATTTTAACTAGGTAGCTATTACATAGTTATTAACTATTTAATAGCTATTGTACCTAGTTAAAATAAATACAAAGTTGCCTGTAAAATAAATATAAATCCTAAAATAGCTACAATGTAACTATTAGTTATATTGTAGCTATCTTATGGTTTATTTTATAGGTAAGTATTTAGTTTTAAATAGGAATAATTTTTTAATTATAGTAAATTTATTTAGTTTTATTTAAATTATATTTAACTTAGGGGGGTGTTAGGGTTAGACTTAGGTTTAGGGGTTAATAACTTTATTATAGTAGCGGCGACGTTGGGGGCGGGAGATTAGGGGTTAATAATTGTAGGTAGGTTGCGGCGATGTTATGGAGGGCAGATTAGGGGTTAATAAAATTTATTATAGTGTTTGCGAGGCGGGAGTGCGGCGGTTTAGGGGTTAATACATTTATTATAGTGGCGGTGATGTCCGGTCAGCAGATTAGGGGTTAATAAGTGTAGGTAGGTGGCGGCGACGTTGGGGGCGGCAGATTAGGGTTTAATAAATATAATATAGGTGTCAGCGATGTTGGGGGCAGCAGATTAGGGGTTCATAGGGATAATGTAGGTGGCGGCGGTGTCCGGAGCGGCATATTAGGGGTTAATAGTATAATGCAGGTGTCAGCGATAGTGGGGGTGGCAGATTAGGGGTTAATAAGTGTAAGATTAGGGGTGTTTAGACTCGGGGTTCATGTTAGGGTGTTAGGTGAAGACTTAGAAAGTGTTTCCACATTGGAAACAATGGGGCTGCGTTAGGAGCTGAATGCTGCTTTTTTGCAGGTGTTAGGTTTTTTTTCAGCCAGCTCAGAACCATTGTATCCTATGGGGAAATCGTGCACAAGCACATTTTTCCAGCTTACCGCTACAGTAAGCAACGCTGGTATTGAGGGTTGAAGTGCAGCTAAATTTGGCTCAACGCTCACTTTTCTGAGGCTAACGCAGCCATTCAGAAAACTCGTAATACCAGCTTTGGCTTAAGGGAGCGCTGGAAAAAAAACGCTTGTTAGCCCCGCAAGTTTTTACCGACAAAACTCGTAATCTAGGCGATTGTGCTCAAACAATCACGTTTAATTTCAACTTGTAATACGAGCGCAACCCCCAACATGTGCAAACAGCTGTGATAAACCCTTTTTTGCTTGTGTGTAAATGTTAGCTTGTCACTCATAATCTGGCCCTAAACTGGATAACAGAATGATAATGATATAGAGACCATTCTGTGAAATTACATATAGGACCATTTTTTTTATTACAACACAATCAGATGCCTGTGTAGCTCCACCCCTGATTTTGCAACAGCAGGCCTGTTAATTAACCACCTCTGATGCTAGAATGCAGATAAATTGCATAGCGACTGCCTCTGCAGCTTTATAACTCCCCAAGATATGACCCCAAGATATGAATTGTGTATGTATCTCAAATGAAAAACATATAATGAGGCTGATTTACTAAAGTGCGGACGGACATGATACGATGTAGCATATCATGTCCGCCGCACATCGATAAATGCCGACAGCATACACTGTCTGCATTTTTTATTGCACAAGCGGTTCTTGTGAACTGCTTGTGCAATGACGCCCCCTGCAGATTTGCAACCAATCGGCCGATAGCAGGGGTTGTCAATCAGCCCAATTGTATAGGATCAGTCGGATTGAAGATCGCAGCCTTTAGAGGCAGATGAGAAGTTATGGAGCAGCGGTCTTTAGGCCGCTGCATCATAACTACTGTTTCCGATGAGCCTGAAGGCTCACGTGGAAACAGGGGCATCAAGCTGCATTTTGAGCTTGATAATTTGGCCCCATGGAGTTTATATATTAAACAACTAAAGCACAGGAGTGTGATATGTCTCAGCACTGGGGGACTTGAACGTAAAAATGTATCTTCAGATGACCTTTGTACAATGGAATCTGTAGTAATTAGGAGTAATGCAGGTAAATGAGGGATGTCAGGAAGAGAGGCTAATTTTAATTTCCTGAATTATTTCCTTAGATGCCTAAATCAGTTTGCAGTGAACCCTGTGCACCTGGATACAGAAAAGCTTCTCAGAGGGGATTTCATAGCTGTTGCTATATTTGTGTGCTGTGTCCAGAGGGAGAGATCTCCAACACAACAGGTTAGTGAGTCCTGTGTCAATAATGCACTCAATGTACTGCAGATTATCTGAGCATATACATAAAATAATTTGGCTGAAACAATGGCTGAAGACTGAAAAATGTTGGTTCCCAGGTTAAATTGACCCCAGTTCTAACCCAACTGAATTTCGTTGTGAAGCGCCTCCTCTAGATTTCAGTTTTAAAACCAAAGCAATCCAGGATAGCTTTCTATATCTTGCAAAGAGCAATATGTCAGAACTATTACAATCATTCCCAAATCACCTTTGGATTTTTACATTTTAAAACCTTGAATACTTGAAAATACATTTTGTCTCCAAGCATACTTTAAAATGATGACCCTTACACTCAAATTTAATACAACCATCAGCATCTTCCTCTATGAAAACAATTAAATGTCATGGTAGAGATAGAGAGAGAGAGATTGATCTAAAGAAAAAATATGAGACCACTGCAAAATTATTAGTTTCTGTGATTTGACCATTTTTAGGTATCTGTTTGAGCTGTTTGAGTTGCTGTTTGAGTAAAATAAACCTTTTTTCATTTTATTATGTAAACTACTGGCAACATTTTTCACAAATTTCAAATAAAAATATTGTCATTTAGAGGATTTATTTCTAAAACAAGTTCATATTATTTTTTAAATGTCACTTAGTAAGTAACTTAGTAAGAGTTCAGAAATCAATATTTGATGGAAAAACCCTGATTTTCAATTTACAGCTTTCATGCGTCTTGGTATGCTCTCCACAAGTCTTTCACATTGCTGTTGGGTGACTTTATATAACCCTCTGATGCAAAAATTTGAGCAGTTTGGCTTTGTTTGATAGATTGTGACCATCCTTCTTCCTCTTGATCACATTCCAGAGGTATTCAATGGGGTTCAGATCTGGAGGTTGGGTTGGCCATGGCAGAGTCTTTATCTGGTGGTCCTCCATCCACAACTTAATTGAGCTGGCTGTGTGGCAAGAAGCATTGTCCTGCTGGAAGAAACAACCCCCAGAGTTGGGGAACATTGTCCGAGCAGAAAGAATCAATTTCTCTTCCAGGATATCCTTGTACGTGTCCTTCACAAAGATAAATGTGCCTGATTCTAGCTTGCTGAAGAACCCACCAGATCATCACTGATATTCCACCAAATTTCAAAGTGAGTGCAAGACACTGTGGCTTATACGCCTCTCCAGGTTTCCATCTAACCATTAGATGACCAGGTGTTGGGCAAAGCTAAAAATTTGACTCATAAGATAAGTTGACCTTTCTCCAGTCCTCTACTGTCTAATCCTTATGGTCTTTTGTAAACCTTAGCCTGGCTCTTCTTTGCTTCTCATTGATTAAAGTTTTTGTCTAGTTTTGCACGACTTCTGACCTGTCCCTAGGATCTTGTTTTGATATACCCTCGCAGTGTACTTTATCCCAGTTGCCATTTGCCATTCTTTTTGTAGGTCACTTTATATCACCCTATGGAAATTGAGTGACAATTGAATGAGTCGGCTTTCATCCCGGGCAGTGGAGAGTCATTTTTGCCCTCTGCTGGTCTGTAGCTTTGTTGTCCCCAATATCTGCGGCTTGACCTTGTTCTTATGAACCGCAGTCTTTTGAAATTTTAAGGATGGAAGTAACCTGACACTTACTGTAAACCTCTGCCTGTAAAGCCATAATTGAACCCTTCTTTTCATCACTCAAAACATTTGTTTTTTAATTCTTTTGTCATGGTCAATATTTTTTTATTCCAACTACATTTGAGGTACAGTATTTCTAGCACTGTTTTTTGCCATTTAACTAGTCCTATTGCAAGAGGATAGTGATGACCACACCAGTGATATTATTATTATTAATATTATTATTATTATTATTATTATTATTATTATTATTATTATTATTATTATAATTTATTTGTATAATGCCACATAATTCTGTAGTGTTGGGTACAAAGATAGGGGTAAACAATGACTAGGATTTGTGATAAAATACAAAACGTTACAAACTAAACACATCTAGTACAGGAGGAAGAGGGCCCTGCTCTGGAAAGCTTACAGTCTACAGGTTGAGGGTGCAAAGACATAAGGTTTGGGGTAGCCTGTCACATGGATTGTAGTTGCAGCAGTGAGTCAAGCAGTTCAATTATTATGTTGGATAGGATTAGAGATGGAGGAGAGATGGTAAGCCTTTATGAATAGGTATGTTTTCAAGGAGCGTCTGTAGGTATACAAGGTTGGAAACAGTCTTATGGAGTGGGGTAGAAAGTTCCAGAGGACATGAGCAGCACGTGAGAAGTATTTGGGGCAGGAGTGGGATGTAGAGAAAATAGGAGTGGAGAGACTTAGGTCAGAGGTTGATCGAAGAGGACAGGATGAGGAATATAGTTGGGAGTGAGACTGTTGAGTGCTTTATAAGTAAGGTTTAATACTTTAAGAAACAAAAATACATATAGTATGGATTGATACTTCCCTTCAGTAGTAGAACCGCTGCCTTCCCACAGTCACTCCTGAAACCTGTTTGGAAGATATAGTGTGCAAAAAAGGAGACGCTGGTTCACTGTGGATCCTTGTCTGTGTATTAACTTATGTTCCGCTGTCTTTGAGGTTTTCGTCAGGAGAGGGATACTCCTAGTTAGATTAGAAGATTGTGCTGTGATATCTTATTAAAACACCATGTGATGGCGTGTATATACTCACAGCTTAAAATCAGGATAAATGGCTCCTAGGTGTGCAAAGAAGAACTTCACCAGCTTTTCTCATCTAAAAGCAATTTTTATTGTGCCCAACGTGTTTCAACTGACCCAGCCGTCTTTTTCAAAACCATTCACAGTTTTAAAGTGCTTTACAAACCAAGCATACCTTTCTGCAACACAGGCGGTCTTAAATACATAATCAAAGGTGCTACCTATTACCCCGTTGGTTGAGGCTGGGTTTACACTCAATAAAATAAATAAACCTATAAATAAAACCTAAAAACAAAAATCAATTGGCATTTTCTAAAATGCATCCATTAGTCAATACATATATTAAATTTTTTTTGCTTATGGGAGTTAAACTTCTTTGCTTCTGGATATGTAGTTCCCTTTCGAGCCGTTTCTTGTTTAGCAGTCTCCTATCAGGTCTGTTCAGGGATAGCGTGATCACAATATCCAATATCCAATCGGTAACATCCCAGTTAAAACAGTGTTGTTTTATTACTATCGTCTGTAAATTCCGTAATAGACTAGATGGCAAAATAAAAGAGATTTGCATTAGATTCAAATAAATACAGTTTCTCATTATAGAAAATAAATAAATAAAAAATAAAATAAGAAATGGCTATACATTATCATGTGGATTTAGAGATCCCTTATATTCTAAACTTTAATACCACAACTTTATCAGAGTAATCAAGGATATAAATTTAAATAAACGTTTATATCCAGATAGTGTTATTAAATACATTGCTTGTTTTTGACATATATGTTATTAAATACATCACTTGTTTTTGACATGTATGATCATTAGCAGCAGAATGTCATATATAATTCAAATATGATTATTAGCATAAGGGGAATAGAAAATCACCATAAATAACTGGACTCTACAGTTCATAGCCCCATATTAAACATTGCATAATGACAATGTGGTTCAAAGAATCAGTCTTGATGAATACCATATATATGTTTCTTACACAAATGTAGCAATTTTAATAGATGTTTCTTACACAAATGTAGCAATTTTTGTATCTTTATTCAGGCCCCAATGTGCATATGTTTTTAGCATATGTATCCATTTTAGCTCTCTCTGATCTAATTGTTTAGCTAAGTTACCTCCTCTCCAATGTAGTTTAACCCTTTCTATTCCCATCCAAATGAAGGATTCTTTTTTGAAAATTGACAATTATTGCAATGTTGTGGTACCCCATGATCATCATGATTTTTTTCTATTTTATTCAAGTGTTTTAAAATTCTGGTTTTTAGAAATCTGGATGTTTGTTCCAAATATTGAAATTTACAGCTGCACTGCAGTAAATATATAACATTTTTACTTTTGCATGTAATAAAATCTTTTATTTCATAACTTGTTCCTGTAACTGTGGACTAAAAGATGTTTGTGTTCTTCTTGTGTAATTACAACCCTTGCATTTTCCGCAAGTGAAGAAGCCTGTTATATCACTAATTTGTGGAGGTTTTATGGGGGCTATACTTTTATTCATTGAAGGTTCTAATTTGTGTTTAAAATTGTGTCCTTTTCTAGAGATAACAATGGGTTCTTGGGGATCACAGGTCCTAAAAATTCATCCTCTTTTAGAATATGCCAGTTCCTTTCTGTACTTTTTAAAATTCTTTTATGTTCTGTATTAAATGTTATTACAAATTTTGGAAAATTGTTAACGTTATCATCCCTTTTATTATTTAATAATAGTTCTGATCTCTTTTTGTTTTTAACTTCATCTCTCTCCTGTTCTAAGAGTGTACTGTAATATCCTTTTTTGCACAAATCTCTCTTTGAGGATTTTTGATTGTTGATCGTATTCTTCTGTCTTATTACAGTTTCTACAAATTCTTAGATATTGCCTTTTTGGTACTGCTTTCAACCATTTTGGATGGTGACAGCTATCTTGTTTTATATAGGTATTTGTATCAAATTTCTTAAAATATGTTTTACTATGAACCACATTGTCATTAATATAAAGGGTTAAATCAAGAAAGTTAATTTTGTGTTTGTTGTATTCAGGGGTTAATACAACAAACTGGTCATTATTATTTAAACTCTTTACAAAATGAGTTAAATTTGTTTAACACCATTTCCATATACAGATTACATCATCAATATATCTATGCCAGAACACCAGGTCTGCACCAAATTCTGCATTATGCCATATGTGATTGGTTTCAAAGAAATCCATTTATATGTTGGCATAACTTGGTTCAAACCTGGTGCCCATGGCAGTGCCACAAATCTGCAGAAAATAGGTATTGCTAAACAAAAAAAAATTATGATGCAGAATACAATATATGGCCCTAACTATGACATCCAGAAGTTTGGGTTCTAGATCTTTATTTTCTGATCATTTCCATTTAACTGCTTTTAATCCCTTTGTGTGATCAATTATAGAATATAAAGAAGTTACATCCATGGTGACCCACAGGACATTTTCTTGCCAGGTTACATTCTGCATAATCTGAAGAACATGTTTAGTATACTTTAAATGTGATCTTGCCTTTTGTTCATATGTTTGAAGAAGGAAATCTATAAAAGCTGACAAATTAGATGTGAGAGAGTCAATACCACTTATTATGGGTCTACCAGGGGGCTTGTGGCAGGGTTAATACTTTAAATTGTATACTGGAGTATAAAATAAGCCAGTTTAGAAACTGGCAGAATGGAGCAGCTAATGTAGATGGACAACTTTGGTGGATGAGTCTAGCTGAAGCATTCATAATAGATTATTATGAGGTGGTGTTTTGGAAGGCTATTTAAAAGTAGATTGCAATAGTCAATGCTTGACAAAATGAGGGAATTAATTTGGATTTTTGTATTTTTTTTGAGTAAGGAAAAGACACATTTTGGAAATGTTGCGTATCCAGTGAACCTGGGGGGAGGTTTTGAGAATAGAGTTTCTGACCGTCATATATATAATATAATATAATAAATGCTTTAAATGACAGTATTTTTATTTGGGATTTTGGAAACATGTGGTCAATACTTTATTGAATAAAACCAATATTTTCATTTTACTCAAACAAATACTTATAAATGCAAACTCCATTATTATAGAGGTCAATATTATTCATGTAGACTACAGTAAAAAAGAAAACAATTATCTTTTTGTTTATTTTGTATACCGTTGTAGTACAAGTATTGCTCAGCAACAGTTAGTAACCTCTACACTACTAACTACAAAACTGTCATTACTCACAAAACAATAAACCCCACTCTAATAACCCTTAAACCACCATTACCCCCTACACCATTAACCCCCTTAACAGCTACCCCCCCAAGACCCCTAAAGTAAGACTCCCTAAGTTACAAAAATGAAAAAACATTACCAAAAATGAAAAAAAAAACACTCTCTTTGCCTATATCTCTGTTCTTTTCAATCCTATTTTCATTCCACATTTCTTCTTATTCTGACTTTTTGTCACACTACTTATACCTCACTTTCATAACACCACTAACAATTGTTTATATTCTTTTATGTGTGTATGTGGGATGTTTGCTAACAATGAAAAAGTTGACAACACTTACTTCTAATTTATTTCAACATGTGAAAAACAAATATGAGATTTCATTCTGTCAGTTTGAGATATTTATGATGATGTAGAGTATGGGTATAAAATAAAGGATATTTCCCTCCTAGCAGCCTAGTAAGGAACCTGGAAAACCTGAGTACAGGAATAATGAGTCACTGTAGGCCTTGTTTTGTTTATTGTATTTGTAAAGCTTGCATAAAGTGAAGGTTAGACTGTTTTTCCTTTCATTGTTTTCAGCATTTTGGTTATAATTTACATTTAAAGCCAGGCTGCCACGTAAATGTGTTCATAAAGAACTTTGTAAAGAGGATTCACAAGAAAATGAGATGATTTCAAGTACCTAAGAGGAAATTTTCCACTGCTGGGTGAGGCTAAGGAAGAAATCTTTGTTGGTCCGTAAATTCATAAACTTTTTACTCATGAAAACTTCGGGCAAGTCCTCAAGGGTAATGATTAAGTTGCTTGGGAAGCTTTTAAAGGTACTGTGCATGACTTATTTGGTTACCCAAAGAGCTGGAAACTATGTTGAGTTTGCAATAAACCTTCTAGAAAAGTATCATCAATAAGGCTGCAACATGTCACTCAAAATCCACTTTCTCGATTCTCATCTGGAATTCTTCCCTGGTAAATCCGGTTCAGAGAGTGATGAGCACAGTGAGCAGTTCCAGTAAGATATTTCAGCCATGAAACAACATTTTCAGGATAGGTGGCCTGTTCATATGCTAGCTGACTACTTTTAGATAGTGACAAGAGATGCCCCAGAAGAGGAGTACAAGCGACAAGCAAAGAGAAGGTGCTCTTGGAATAGGCCACTATTTCATATAGTATTTTATATTACTGAATTTGTGTTTTCATTTTTGTTATTTGCAATTAATTGAATGAAAATAACTTTAATTTATGTTGTATCAAGAAAATATCAGATTGTTGTAATATTGCTTTTCACTATGATTGCTATTACTGAAGCATAATAGTGCATCTCAAAAACTAGAGTGAATAAAAAAATTCTGAAGCCATATTTGTTTTTATTCCCCCAAATTTAAGAAACATATTGAAAAAAATAGTTTTTTGCTGAACAATGATATGTAAATAAAAAAAAATATTCACCTACATTACAAGTTTTGCGCTATAGAGGGTGTGAAACGAATGCAACAAACGTTGTGTTATTTCACCATCCATAGAGTTGCCATTACAATTTTTTTTAAAAGCTACTGAATATAAATGCAGTGTCCTTGAAAAAGCTTTTACCCATTACTAAATAAATTCTGATTCATAATCCTATCTATCGCCTAGATTTAGAGTTTGGCATTAGCCATCAAAAGCAGTGTAAAGGGGTCCTAACGCTGCTTTTTAATGCCCGCTGGTATTTAGAGTCAGGCAGGAAAGGGTCTACCACTCACTTTCTTTCCACGACTCGAGGCTACCACAGATCCCCTTAAGTCAATTGCGTATCCTATCTTTTCTATGGGATTTGCCTAACGCTGGTATTATGATTCTTGGAAGAACTGAGCGGTAGAGCCTCTACCAACAAGACTCCTACCATCAAAAAAAGTCAGTAGTTAAGAGCATTATGGGCTAACGCGGGAACATAAAGCTCTTAACTACCGTGCTACAAAGTACACTAACACCCATAAACTACCTATGAACCCCTAAACCAAGGCCCCCCCACATCGCAAACCCTATAATAAATCTTTTTAACCCCTAATCTGCCGCTCCGGACACCGCCACAACCTACATTATTCCTATGAACCCCTAATCTGCTGTCCCTAACATCGCCGACACCAATATTATATTTATTAATCCCTAATCTGCCGACCGGACCTCAACGCCACTATAATAAATGTATTAACCCCTAAACCACCGCACTCCCGCCTCGCAAACACTATAATACATTTTATTAACCCCTAATCTGCCCTCCCTAACATTGCCGCCACCTACCTACAATTATTAACCCCTAATCTGCCGCCCCCAATGTCGCCGCTAATATAATAAAGTTATTAACCCCTAAACCTAAGTCTAACCCTAACCCTAACACCCCCCTAACTTAAATATAATTTAAATTAATCTAAATAAATTTACTATAATTAAATAAATTATTCCTATTTAAAACTAAATACTTACCTATAAAATAAACCCTAATATAGCTACAAAATAACGAATAATTACATTGTAGCTATTTTAGGATTTATATTTATTTTACAGGCAACTTTGTATTTATTTTAACTAGGTACAATAGCTGTTAAATAGTTAATAACTATTTAATAGCGACCTAGTTAAAATAATTACAAAATTACCTGTAAAATAAATCCTAACCTAAGTTACAAATACACCTAACACTAAACTATCAATAAATTAATTAAATACATTACCTACAATTAGCTAAACTAAAATACAATTAAATAAACTAATCTATAATACAAAAAAAACAAACACTAAATTACAGAAAATAAAACATTTTTTACAAGAAGTTTAAACTAATTACACCTAATCTAAGCCCCCTAATAAAATAAAAAAGCCCCCCAAAATAATAAAATGCCCTACCCTATTCTAAATTACAAAGTAATCAGCTCTTTTACCAGCCCTTAAAAGGGCTTTTTGCGGGGCATTGCCCCAAAGTAATCAGCTCTTTTACCTGTAAATAAAAATACAAACCCCCCAACATTAAAACCCACCACCCACATACCCCTACTCTAACCCACCCAAATCCCCCTTAAATAAACCTAACACTAACCCCCTGAAGATCTCCCTACCTTGAGTCGTTTTCACCAAGCAGAACCGAATTCTTCATCCAAGCGGAGCAAGAATATGTCCTCCATCCGGTAGAAGTCTTCATCTAAGTGGGGCAAGAAGAGGTCCTCCATCCGGTAGAAGTCTTCATCCAAGCGGGGTCTTCTATCTTCATCTATCCGGAGCGGAGCGGAGCCATCTTCCATACAGCCGATGCGGAGCCATCCTCTTCAACCGACGGACTAACGACGAATGACGGTTCCTTTAAGGGACGTCATCCAAGATGGCATCCCTCGAATTCCGATTGGCTGATAGGATTCTATCAGCCAATCGGAATTAAGGTAACAAAAATCTGATTGGCTGATTCAATCAGCCAATCAAATTGAAGTTCAATCCGATTGGCTTATCCAATCAGCCAATCAGATTGACCTTGCATTCTATTGGCTGTTCCGATCAGCCAATAGAATGCGAGGTCAATCCGATTAGCTGATTAATTCCGATTGGCTGATAGAATCCTATCAGCCAATCGGAATTCGAGGGACGCCCCTTAAAGGAACCGTCATTCGTCATTAGTCTGTCAGTTGAAGATGATGGCTCCGCGTCGGCTGTATGGAAGATGGCTCCGCTCCGCTCCGGATGGATGAAGATAGAAGACCCTGCTTGGATGAAGACTTCTACCACATGGAGGACCTCTTCTTGCCCCGCTTGGATGAAGACTTCTACCGGATGGAGGAACTCTTCTTGCTCCGCTTGGATGAAGAATTCGGCTCGGCTGGGTGAAGACGACTCAAGGTAGGGAGATCTTCAGGGGGTTAGTGTTAGGTTTATTTAAGGGGGGTTTGGGTGGGTTAGAGTAGGGGTGTGTGGGTGGTGGGTTTTAATGTTGGGGGGGGTTGTATTTTTATTTACAGGTAAAAGAGCTGATTACTTTGGGGCAATGCCCCGCAAAAAGCCCTTTTAAGGGCTGGTAAAAGAGTTGATTACTTTGTAATTTAGAATAGGGTAGGGCATTTTATTATTTTGGGGGACTTTTTTATTTTATTAGGGGGCTTAGATTAGGTGTATTTAGTTTAAACTTCTTGTAAAAAAAATATTTTCTGTAATTTAGTGTTTGTTTTTTTGTATTATAGATTAGTTTATTTAATAGTATTTTAGTTTAGCTAATTGTAGGTAATTTATTTAATTAATGTATTGATAGTGTAGTGTTAGGTGTATTTGTAACTTAGGTTAGGATTCATTTTACAGGTAATTTTGTAATTATTATTTTTTTTTGTATTTAAATCTTTAATTGAGGTTTTACAGTAAACCAAAAAGCATACAATAAATGTCACATGACATAAATGACAATTTTTCACAAGTCGTATTACCAGCAGCTAAATAGGAAAAGAAAAACATAATAAATACTAAGCTGAGCTATTGAAACCTCCATTTTATATTTTTTAGAAGCGTCTGTGAGCAACCAATTGGATGGCCAGTCATAGGCCCTATGATATAGGATATCTGGAGGAAATATAATAGTCACATGAGCAAAACTCTTAAGTCTAACCAGAAAAAATTCAGCGGGTAAGCACCGCTTGACATATTATACAATGTGGGTTAAGTAAGATTATTATCTAGGAAAAGGAGGTTTACCAGATGTGAGAAAAACAACTGTAGGGTAACTAGCTAGTAATAAGGACATATATGGGCTAATCCTGGAGGAACATTACAATCCTATAAAGCTTTTCCATAGGAGAAGAGGGCTATGCATACTATTAAAAGTATATATTTAGATAAAAAGTTTATCTATGTGATGCATTACATTAATGGAGAAAGTAAGTTGCAATGTAGTATTAATAGATCTATGTGAGATCAAACTTGAGACTGTACAGGTGTTGCATTCCCACTTCATATGTAGACATTGGGCCCTACAGTTACGCTACTTTGTACCTATGTGTAACAGACTAGTAGTGATATAAACAATATAAAGCTAGCTTTTGTCTGCATATACACCTGCATTGTACATAAGAGCCCCTAACTGCCTTCAATATCACTTAGGAAAAATGTAGATCTCCCTGCAACCTTTTTTTTTTATTTTTTTGTTTTAATTAGCTATGGGAAATCACTGTGCCTTCTGCTATGAATATCCGCTGTGGTGTTAATACAGTAATATGGCTCAACTATAACAAACATACTTATCTTGGTAACGTTAAAATGCAGAAATAGCTGGCAGTAGCTCTTTATCCGAAATTATATGCCATGGAATGAATAAGACCCTTGAATCTGAACATTATTGCTGCCGTCAAATATTTAGAATCCCCTCCCACCCTCGTCGGCTGAGGGAAGGGAGGGAAATTTGGACCCTCTATAATCTATGAAGACATGCGGAAAATAAGTACCCATGTTAATAGGATCTGCTTCAACCATGGCAGGAGTGATAGATTGTGGGTCACAGAGGATTAGTATCTAATTAACACATAACATCAATACATAAAATAATAAAAATGTAATCTAGATAACAAACAAAGAGCCTTCTCTTGTCATATACAAAATAGGCGCTGCAGCCACTAAAATATTATGTAAAGTATAACTAACACCCAACTACAGCCAAATAGTAAGATAGACAGGCAAGCATATTCAATGAACCCCAATGTAAAATGAGTGATCTATGCGTATCCCAATTGAGTTCCTCTTATGTTCGGCTTAGATATGTCCACAAAAACTTAACATATAGCACCCATTAGCAAAAGCTGCTGAGTCAGTTACTAGAGCCTAGTTGACAGTCCCCTACTCAAGGCCGGGTATCATACCAGGGCTCACCCAATGCCTTTTCTGGAGGCTGTCTCCTTTAATAGTCATCCATGGGCAATGTCTGCACTATTGGGCTTGTCTAACCACATCCAATGTGGAACAATGCAGGCACTCGAGATCCTGGGCTTCATAGCCTCCTCTGCTAAGCGCACAACACCAGCCTCTGAATGTCCCATACCCAAGCCTCGGAGGTCGGCCGCACCCTCCCGATCCTGGGGCAAGCACAAGAGGCACAAACCCCCATCTCTCTCAGAATATGGGCTAGGGGAAGGCAAGTGATGGAGCTCTGTGTCCAGGCATTTCAGAGGTTCTTTACTGCATACTCGAGCTATGCCGTTGTCTAGATGCAGGCTGGTTGAGTAATGTAGTGCTGCAGGGATATCCATCTCTTCGCGGTCAGTTGGAGCGCACTTCCGAGTAATACCAGAGTGAGATTCTAATGGCTGCTGCAATGGCGTCACCGTTGTGGTTACTTTCCAACTTGTGCCACGTATTGTTGCAGCAAGATCAGTCACATAGTCCTCCATTTTAGCTTCAAGTCGTAGAAGTAGCGTCAGTATGATATGACACCGCTCCTCCATGCTAGAAGTCAATTACCCTAAAATTGACAGTAGTCTGATAAACATTTTATTACCCCACATACGGGGGGGGGGGGGACTTGATTTCTCGGCACTAGGCTGCCTCTTAAGATTATGAAGGTCCGGAACTGGGCTGAACAAACATATATCATATAAAATGGATATCAGTCTTTTCAGAATAGCTTCCTCCATCTGATGATAAAGTGTATTTTATCCAAAACTGGCTAATTGTCTTAAGAAAACAGCCAGACCGGGAGGTCACGCTGAGAGCTTCAGAGAAAGTGATCTGTCATGGCCGCCGTCCGGACACGCCCCCCATTTTGTAATTATTTTAACTAGGTAGCTATTAAATAGTTATTAACTATTTAATAGCTACTGTACCTAGTTAAAATAAATACAAAGTTGCCTGTAAAATAAATATAAATCCTAAAATAGCTACAATGTACCTATTAGTTATATTGTAGCTATATTAGGGTTTATTTTATAGGTAAGTATTTAGTTTTAAATAGGAATAATTTATTTAATTATAGTAAATTTATTAAGATTAATTTAAATTATATTTAAGTTAGGGGAGTGTTAGGGTTAGGGTTAGACTTAGGTTTAGGGGTTAATAACTTTATTATAGTAGCAGCGACGTTGGGGGCGGGAGATTAGGGGTTAATAATTGTAGGTGGGTGGCAGCGATGTTAGGGAGTGCAGATTAGGGGTTAATAAAATTTATTATAGTGTTTGCGAGGCGGTAGTGCGGCGGTTTAGGGGTTAATACATTTATTATAGTGGCGGCGAGGTCCGGTCGGCAGATTAGGGGTTAATAAGTGTAGGTAGGTGGTGGCGGCGACGTTGGGGGGGCAGATTAGGGGGTAATAAATATAATATAGGTGTTGGCGATGTTAGGGGCAGTAGATTAGGGGTTCATAGCTATAATGTAGGTTGCGGCGGTGTCCAGTGATAGCGGGGGCGGCAGATTAGGGGTTAATAAGTGTAAGGTTAGGGGTGTTTAGACTCGGGGTTCATGTTAGGGTGTTAGGTGTAGACTTAGAGAGTGTTTCCCCATAGGAAACAATGGGGCTGCGTTAGGAGCTGAACTCTGCTTTTTTGCAGGTGTTAGGTTTTTTTTCAGCCAGCTCAGCCCAATTGTTTCCTATGGGGATATCGTGCATGAGCACGTTTTTCCAGCTTACCGCTACCGTAGGCAACGCTGGTATTGAGGGTTGAAGTGGAGCTAAATTATGCTCAATGCTCCCTTTTCTGAGGCTAACGCAGCCATTCAGACAACTCTAAATACCAGCGTTGTCTTAAGGGTGCACTGGGAAAAAAAGGAGCATTAGCACCGTGGGTCTTTACCGACAAAACTCTAAATCTAGGCGTATGTTAATTACATTTCTAACTCTTCATTCCATATTCTATATTTTATAACTCCACATTCCCATATGCTATATTTTATAACTCCACACCCCCTAACTTTAAATTAAAATTACAATATCCCTATCTTAAAATAAATAAAAACTTACCTGTGAAATAAAAAAACTAAGTTTAATCTAACAATTAACCTAACATAACTATTATACTAAAATTAGAATAACTACAAATTAAATAAACTACACATATAAAAAAACCTAATACTACTAAAAAAATTAAATCTAAAATAAAAAAATAAAAAAATACTAGATTACAAAAAATAACTAACACTAAATTACGAAAAATAACAAACAAAATTATCCAAAATAAAAACAATTACACCTAATTTAATAGCCCTATAAAAATAAAAAAGCCCCCTAAATTAAAAAATACCCTAGCCTACAATAAACTACCAATAGCCCTTAAAAAGGCCTTTTGTGGGGCATTGCCCTAAAGAAATCAACTATTTTCCCTGTAAAAAAATGCAGTGACCTCCCAACAGTAAACCCACCACCCAACCAACCCCCAAAAATAAAAAAAACCTAACGCTAACAAAAAACTAAGCTACCCATTGCCCTGAAAAGGGCATTTGTATAGGCATTGCCCTTAAAAGGGTATTCAGCTCTTTTCATTGCCCTGAAAAGGGGCATTTAGCTCTTTTAAGAAAGCCCAAACCCTAATCTAAAAAAAATGTTTTTAAAAAAACTTAACACTAACCCCCGACGATCCACTTACAGTTTTTGAAGTCCGGACATACAGGCGGCGAGAAGTCTTAATCCAGATGGGGAGGTCTTCACCCATCCAGGCGGAGTCTTCTATCTTCATCCCGGCGGCGTGGAGTGGGTCCATCCTTGAAGACATCCAGCGCGGAACATCCTCTTCATGCATTCGCCGCCGTACACTGAATCTTCAATGCAAGGGAGCCTTTTTAAAATGGTGTCCCTTGCATTCCTATTGACTGATTTGAGTCTTGAAATTTAAATCAGCCAATAGGATGAGAGCTACTGAAATCCTATTGGCTGTTCAAATCAGCCAATAGGATGAGAGGTACTGAAATTATATTGGCTATTCAAATCAACCAATATAATTTTAGTAGCTCTCATCCTATTGGCTGATTTGAAGAGTTTAGTTTTTTGCAATGTGGGGGCTGGCGGTTTAGAGGTTAATAGGTTTATTTAGTTGGGGCGATATTGGGGAAGGGCGGAATAGGGGTTAATAGCTTTATTATAGTGTGGGCAATGTTGAGGTGTGGGAGAATAGGGGTTAATACATTTTATTAGTGACGGCGATGTCAGGAGCAGAAGATTAGGGGTTAATAAGTTTAATTTAGTGTTTACAAACCTGGAGGGCGGCGGAATAGGGGTTAATAGGTAGTTTATAGGTGTTAGTGTACTTTGTAACACTTTAGTTATGAGTTTTGTGTAACAGTTTTGATGCGCAAAACTCATAACTACTGGTCTCAGAGAACGGATCACGTCGGTGTAGGCTAGAATGCAAGCATTTTAGCCTCAACACACAACCTGTAATACCAGCGCTATGGAAATCCCACGTAAAAACAAATTATTTTTGAATGCGGGACTGACGTTGTGTTACAGGCTAAAATGCTTGCGGTACAGCTATACCGACAAGACTCGTAAGTTCTGGTTTTAAATTGGAAAGTTGTTTAAAATTGCTGCTCTTTCTAAATCATTAAAGTTTAATTTTGAATTGAGTGTCCCTTTAACTAAAGCTAATGTCCTTGGAATAAAAAAAAGAAAATGTAGCCAAAAATCTCACAAGTGGATTTATCAATGCTTCAACTAATAATATGCAGGAATTCTGCATCAAATTAGACGCAAAGTTGATATGACGTATTTAACACAGCGACAACATTGTCAAATGTTGAAATGTCCAATGTATTATACACTCCCGCAAGATCAATATGGCACAAATCGATGCTTGCGTTATTAGAGCGTAATACTGATGATCCACTCGATTTGACCATCTTGCCAACTTATCAATAGTGATGTAGCGAATTGTTCGCCGGCGAATAGTTCCCGGGGAACATAGCTTGTTCATGTTCGCAGCGGCGGGCGAACATATGCGATGTTCGATCCGCCCCCTATTCGTCATCATTGAGTAAACTTTGACCCTGTATCTCACAGTCTGCAGACACATTTCAGCCAATCAGCAGCGGACACTCCCTCCCAGACCCTCCCAGCTCCTGGACAGCAGCCATTTTAGATTCATTCGGAAGCTGCATTGTTAGTGAGAGGAGGGACAGTGTAGCTGCTGCTGATTTCATAGGGAAATTGATAGCTAGGCTAGTGTATTCAGTGTCCACTACAGTCCTGAAGGACTCATCTGATCTCTGCTGTAAGGACAGCACCCCAAAAAGCCCTTTTTAGGGCTAGAACATCAGTCTTTTTTTTTTTTTTGACTGTGTAATTTTGACTGTGAAACATCAGTCTGCTAGTGTAATCTAATTGCAGTTGCCTGCCTGCCAGTGTGTGTGCCAGGCCCACTTGCCAACTAGTGCCACCACTCATATCTGTTGTAACAGTAGTGTAAATTTAAAAAAAAAAACTTTTTTGACTGTGAAACATCAGTCTGCTAGTGTAATCTAATTGCAGTTGCCTGCCTGCCTGCCAGCAAGTGTGACAGGCCCACTTGCTAAGTGCCACCACTCATATCTGTTGTAACAGTAGTGTAAATTTAAAAAAAAAAAAAACTTTTTGACTGTGAAACATCAGTCTGCTAGTGTAATCTAATTGCAGTATAAGTTAGGGGAGTGTTAGGGTTAGACTTAGGTTTAGGGGTTAATAACTTTATTATAGTAGCGGCGACGTTGGGGGCGGGAGATTAGGGGTTAATAATTGTAGGTAGGTGGCAGCTATGTTAGGGAGTGCAGATTAGGGGTTAATAAAATTTATTATAGTGTTTGCGAGGCGGTAGTGCGGCGGTTTAGGGGTTAATACATTTATTATAGTAGCGGCGAGGTCCGGTCGGCAGATTAGGGGTTAATAAATGTAGGTAGGTGGTGGCGGTGACGTTGGGGGGGCAGATTAGGGGGTAATAAATATAATATAGGTGTTGGCGATGTTAGGGGCAGTAGATTAGGGGTTCATAGCTATAATGTAGGTTGCGGCGGTGTCCAGAGCGGAAGATTAGGGGTTAATAATATAATGTAGGTGTCAGTGATAGCGGGGGCGGCAGATTAGGGGTTAATAAGTGTAAGGTTAGGGGTGTTTAGACTCGGGGTTCATGTTAGGGTGTTAGGTGTAGACTTAGAGAGTGTTTCCACATAGGAAACAATGGGGCTGCGTTAGGAGCTGAACGCTGCTTTTTTGCAGGTGTTAGGTTTTTTTTCAGCCAGCTCAGCCCAATTGTTTCCTATGGGGATATCGTGCATGAGCACGTTTTTCCAGCTTACCGCTACCGTAGGCAACGCTGGTATTGAGGGTTGAAGTGGAGCTAAATTATGCTCAATGCTCCCTTTTCTGAGGCTAACGCAGCCATTCAGACAACTCTAAATACCAGCGTTGTCTTAAGGGTGCACTGGGAAAAAAAGGAGCATTAGCACCGTGGGTCTTTACCGACAAAACTCTAAATCTAGGCGTATGTTAATTACATTTCTAACTCTTCATTCCATATTCTATATTTTATAACTCCACATTCCCATATGCTATATTTTATAACTCCACACCCCCTAACTTTAAATTAAAATTACAATATCCCTATCTTAAAATAAATAAAAACTTACCTGTGAAATAAAAAAACTAAGTTTAATCTAACAATTAACCTAACATAACTATTATACTAAAATTAGAATAACTACAAATTAAATAAACTACACATATAAAAAACCTAATACTACTAAAAAAATTAAATCTAAAATAAAAAAAAAAAATACTAGATTACAAAAAATAACTAACACTAAATTAAAAAAATAATAGCAAACACTAAATTACGAAAAATAACAAACAAAATTATCCAAAATAAAAACAATTATACCTAATTTAATAGCCCTATAAAAATAAAAAAGCCCCCTAAATTAAAAAATACCCTAGCCTACAATAAACTACCAATAGCCCTTAAAAAGGCCTTTTGTGGGGCATTGCCCTAAAGAAATCAACTATTTTCCCTGTAAAAAAATGCAGTGACCTCCCAACAGTAAACCCACCACCCAACCAACCCCCAAAAATAAAAAAAAAATAACGCTAACAAAAAACTAAGCTACCCATTGCCCTGAAAAGGGCATTTGTATAGGCATTGCCCTTAAAAGGGTATTCAGCTCTTTTCATTGCCCTGAAAAGGGGCATTTAGCTCTTTTAAGAAAGCCCAAACCCTAATCTAAAAAAAAAAAAAAAGTTTTTAAAAAAACTTAACACTAACCCCCGACGATCCACTTACAGTTTTTGAAGTCCGGACATACAGGCGGCGAGAAGTCTTAATCCAGATGGGGAGGTCTTCACCCATCCAGGCGGAGTCTTCTATCTTCATCCCGGCGGCGTGGAGTGGGTCCATCCTTGAAGACATCCAGCGCGGAACATCCTCTTCATACATTCGCCGCCGTACACTGAATCTTCAATGCAAGGGAGCCTTTTTAAAATGGTGTCCCTTGCATTCCTATTGACTGATTTGAGTCTTGAAATTTAAATCAGCCAATAGGATGAGAGCTACTGAAATCCTATTGGCTGTTCAAATCAGCCAATAGGATGAGAGGTACTGAAATTATATTGGCTATTCAAATCAACCAATATAATTTTAGTAGCTCTCATCCTATTGGCTGATTTGAAGAGTTTTTTGCAATGTGGGAGCAGGCGGTTTAGAAATTAATAGGTTTATTTAGTGGCGGCGATATTGGGGAAGGGCGGAATAGGGGTTAATAGCTTTATTATAGTGTGGGCAATGTTGAGGTGTGGGAGAATAGGGGTTAATACATTTTATTAGTGACGGCGATGTCAGGAGCAGAAGATTAGGGGTTAATAAGTTTAATTTAGTGTTTGCAAACCTGGAGGGCGGCGGAATAGGGGTTAATAGGTAGTTTATAGGTGTTAGTGTACTTTGTAACACTTTAGTTATGAGTTTTGTGTAACAGTTTTGATGCGCAAAACTCATAACTACTGGTCTCAGAGAACGGATCACGTCGGTGTAGGCTAGAATGCAAGCATTTTAGCCTCAACACACAACCTGTAATACCAGCGCTATGGAAATCCCACGTAAAAACAAATTATTTTTGAATGCGGGACTGACGTTGTGTTACAGGCTAAAATGCTTGCAGTACAGCTATACCGACAAGACTCGTAAGTTCTGGTTTTAAATTGGAAAGTTGTTTAAAATTGCTGCTCTTTCTATATCATTAAAGTTTAATTTTGAATTGAATGTCCCTTTAACTAAAGCTAATGTCCTTGGAATAAAAAAAAGAAAATGTAGCCAAAAATCTCACAAGTGGATTTATCAATGCTTCAACTAATAATATGCAGGAATTCTGCATCAAATTAGACGCAAAGTTGATCTGACGTATTTAACACAGCGACAACATTGTCAAATGTTGAAATGTCCAATGTATTATACACTCCCGCAAGATCAATATGGCACAAATCGATGCTTGCGTTATTAGAGCGTAATACTGATGATCCACTCGATTTGACCATCTTGCCAACTTATCAATAGTGATGTAGCGAATTGTTCGCCGGCGAATTGTTCCCGGGCGAACATATGCGGTGTTCGATCCGCCCCCTATTCGTCATCATTGAGTAAACTTTGACCCTGTATCTCACAGTCTGCAGACACATTTCAGCCAATCAGCAGCGGACACTCCCTCCCAGACCCTCCCAGCTCCTGGACAACAGCCATTTTAGATTCATTCGGAAGCTGCATTGTTAGTGAGAGGAGGGACAGTGTAGCTGCTGCAGATTTCATAGGGAAATTGATAGCTAGGCTAGTGTATTCAGTGTCCACTACAGTCCTGAAGGACTCATCTGATCTTTGCTGTAAGGACAGCACCCCAAAAAGCCCTTTTTAGGGCTAGAACATCAGTCTTTTTTTTTTTTTTTGACTGTGTAATTTTGACTGTGAAACATCAGTCTGCTAGTGTAATCTAATTGCAGTTGCCTGCCTGCAGTGCCACCACTCATATCTGTTGTAACAGTAGTGTAAATAAAAAAAAAAAACTTTTTTGACTGTGAAACATCAGTCTGCTAGTGTAATCTAATAGCAGTTGCCTGCCTGCCAGTGTGTGTGCCAGGCCCACTTGCCAACTAGTGCCACCACTCATATCTGTTGTAACAGTAGTGTAAATTTAAAAAAAAAAAACTTTTTTGACTGTGAAACATCAGTCTGCTAGTGTAATCTAATTGCAGTTGCCTGCCTGCCAGCGTGTGTGCCAGGCCCACTTGCCAACTAGTGCCACCACTCATATCTGTTGTAACAGTAGTGTAAATTTAAAAAAAAAAAACTTTTTGACTGTGAAACATCAGTCTGCTAGTGTAATCTAATTGCAGTTGCCTGCCTGCCAGCGTGTGTGCCAGGCCCACTTGCTAAGTGCCACCACTCATATCTGTTGTAACAGTAGTGTACATTTTAAAAAAAAAAACTTTTTTGACTGTGAAACATCAGTCTGCTAGTGTAATCTAATTGCAGTTGCCTGCCTGCCAGCGTGTGTGCCAGGCTCACTTGCCAACTAGTGCCACCACTCATATCTGTTGCAACAGTAGTGTAAATTTAAAAAAAAAAAACTTTTTTGACTGTGAAACATCAGAGGGTGTTAGTTCACTTATTTCATATAGATAACACTGTGCTCATGCACGAGAAGTTATCTGGGAGCAGGCACTGATTGGCTAGACTGCAAGTCTGTCAAAAGAACTGAAAAAAGGGGCAGTTTGCAGAGGCTTAGATACAAGATAATCATAGAGGTTAAAAGTATATTATTATAAATTTGTTAGTTATGCAAAACTGGGAAATGGGTAATAAAGGGATTATCTATCTTTTAAAACAATAAAAATTCTGGTGTAGACTGTCCCTTTAAACGCGGAGTTTGGTCTGTCACTGTGAAGCGGGCGTAACCCTTACACTACCTGATCAATACAACATCATACCTGATGTTTTAAAGCACGTTATTCCAAACTATTTAGGAATGTTAGGTGATTTATGCCCTTTATGGATTAAAACCAGACTCTGCATCAACTATGTAATTTTCCATGGGAGTTTTGCCATGGAACCCCCTCTGGCATGCCACAGTCCAGGTGTTAGTCCCCTTGAAACAACTTTTCCATCACTATTGTGGCCAGAAAGAGTCCCTGTTGGTTTTAAAGTTCGCCTGCCTATTGAAGTCAATGGCGGTTCGCCCGGTTCACCCATTTGCGAACAGTTGCGGAGGTTCGAGTCCGCTGTTCGCGAACCGAAATTTTTAGGTTTGCGACATCACTACTTATCAAACATTCAACAGGTATGCTCGCATCTATTCTGACACAGCGTACCTATCATTCAAACTGCCACCTTTGAGACCGCTAATGTTATAGAAATCAATCGGAGTCTGAAAATACAGAAATGTTATTACCCTACTTATGAGTTAGGGGAACACAGTCAACAAAGAAGAATGTTCAGTATCTAAATAATATTTAAATAATAATATTATAATCACATGTAATTTCAAGGGACAGATTTATTTATTTATTTATAAAATATTTTACCAGGAAGGATACATTGAGATTTCTGAAGTAAGAGATTTTCAAGTATGTCCTGGGTCGACAAAACATTGCATTGATACAATAGGGTACAATAAAATTCAAAAACAATAATATTACACAATAGATTCAAAAATTTTACATAGAACAGGTAAGAAATATATAATCAACCATGACAGGGGCATTCAGTTTTGAGATATGTAGAGAGGGATCTCTTAAAGGATATTAGGCTAGGGGAAGGTTTGAAAGTGTGCGGGAGGTCATTCCATAACTGTGGCGCTCGGTAGGAAAAGGAGGATCGAGCTGCTTTCTTTTTGTATTGAGGCAAGCTAAATAATGTGCTGGTACTGGATCAGAGGTTATAGGAGGTGGGAATAGCCGGGGAGAGCATTCTGCTCAGGTAGGGTGGGAGCTTCCCAGAAAGGCACTTAAACACAAGGCAGGAAAGATGGAGGGTGCGTCTAGATTCAAGCGTCAGCCAGTTTAGTTCTTTTAGCATGTCACAATGGTGGGTCTTGTAGTTACATTGTAGCACAAAGCGGCAGAACGAGTTATACAATGTATTAAGTTTATTAAGGTGAGTTTGCAGTGCAGGTGCGTATACTACGTCCCCATAATCCACGATAGGCATCAGCATTTGCTGTAAATCTTTTCCTTTACTGTAGGGCTGAGGCAAGATTTGTTTCTGTACAGGGCACCTAATTTTGGATAAAGTTTAGATGCAAGTTTTTCTATGTGGATTCCAAAAGATAGATTAGGGTCTAAGAACATACCCGAGTATTTGAAAGAGTGGACTGCAGTCAGCGTGCAATTGGATTTTGTAATTTAGGCCCAGTTCCAAAGATCATTGTGACAGTTTTGTCAGTGTTTAGGAAGAGTTTGTTTTTTGAGATCCACTTTTCTACCTCTGTGAACTGGTCTTGGAGCACTGCTTCAAGCTGCGGCAGATCAGATTTGTTTGCATAGATTACTGTGTCGTCTGCGTACATGTGTACAGTTGAGGATTTGCAGACATAAGGCAAATCATGTATAAATAACTAGTCCTAAAGCCCGTTGACACGGGCCGTGTTATTCTCTCTCTCTCTTATTCTCTCTCTCTTATTCTCTCTCTCTTATTCTCTCTCTCTTATTCTCTCTCTCTCTCTCTCTCTCTCTCTCTCTCTCTCTCTCT
Organism: Bombina bombina; assembly: GCF_027579735.1. Classification (NCBI taxonomy): domain Eukaryota; kingdom Metazoa; phylum Chordata; class Amphibia; order Anura; family Bombinatoridae; genus Bombina; species Bombina bombina. Next base: position 1,262,144,443 of record NC_069501.1, on the reverse strand, counting down.
CTCTCTCTCTCTCTCTCTCTCTCTCTCTCTCTCTCTCTCTCTCTCTCTCTCTCTCTCTCTCTCTCTCTCTCTCTCTCCCCCCTGCCGGGTCCTCGCGCGCCTCTTACAGCTGAGCTGCTGCCGGGTCCTCGCGCGCCTCTTACAGCTGAGCTGCTGCCGGGTCCTCGCGGCAAGAGTTTGTCTGAACTGCGCATGACGGCTTCAGACAAACTCTTGTCTTTTATAATATAGGATGTGAATAGTAGGGGGCCGTGAATGGAACCTTGGAGAACACCACACGTGACTGGGAGAGGGAGGGAGTCACTGTTAGAAACAGAGACATATTGCGATCGATCCGATACATATGATCTAAACCAGGTTAACGGACGATCAGCAATACAAGAGTTTTTTAGTTTGAGCAGTAGTATGTTGTGTTCCACTGTGTCAAAAGCCTTAGCAAAATCAAGGAAAATAGCTCCAGTTAGGTTTCCTTGTTCCATGCCAGTTTGCATGTCGTTGCAAACTTTTAGGAGGGCAGTTGTAGTGGAGTGATTCAGTCGAAAACCTGATTGATCAGGGGTCAGATAGTTAGAAAGTTGGTAATACTCACATAATTACGTATGGACGCATTTTTCTAAGACTTTTGACAATACTGGGAGCAATGATATAGGGGGATAGTAAGAAACCAAGGTTAACTCCCCACTTTTATGAATAGGCACTACTCTTGCAGCTTTCCAGAGTTTAAGTATGTATCCAGACACCAATGATTCGTTAATTAGGGTTGTGACAGGCTTAGCAATTGCCGGCGCACTGAGCTTCAACAGCATTGCTGGGATTTCCAAACCATTTTTAGAAATCTTTGGTTTATTGTTATATAATCTTATTTGTTTGTCCATCATTTTAGCCTGCCATGTAAGTTTTTATTGACTAAACCCCCTATAATAATAACAGGTAATGCCTGTCTGGCAGCAGCACTAGTAGATATAGGGATAAAAATGAAATAAATACATTACATAATATAGCTTCTTTTGATAAATCTGTTTGTACCATGTTTAACGCATGGAATACAAGTCCCACTCTTCACTTCAAACCAAATTGGAAGCAATACAAATTTAAACAACCCACAAACTAGTAAAACTTTCCACCACCTTTTATTGGTAAATGCATAATCACATGATTAATGAAATCAGCCAATCTGATTTCAAGGGATAGTAAACACCAAAAATGTTATTGTTTAAAAAGATAGATAATCCCTTTATTTACCATTCCCCAGTTTTGCATAAACAACACTGTTATAGAAATATACTTTTTACCTCTGTAATTACCTTGTATCTAAGCCTCTGCAGACTGCCTCCTTATCTCAGATATTTTTGACAGATTTGAATTTCAGGCAATTAGTGCTGACTCTTAAATAAGTTCATGTGCATGAGCACAGTGTTATCTTTATGAAACACATGAGCTAACACCCTCTAGCTGTTAAAAACTATCAAATGCAGATGAGAGGCAGCCTTCAAGTGCTTAGAAATTAGCATATGAGCCTACCTAGGTTTAGCTTTCAAGTAAGAATAACAAGAAAACTAGGCAAATTTGATGATAGAAGTAAATTAGAAAGTTGTTTAAAATTACATGCCCTATCTTAATCATGAAAGTATAATTTGGATTTTACTATCCCTTTAAATATTAATGTTCTACTATCACTAACGAATCAAATTGCTCTATACTTGTGTCATTGATCACTCATCAGAACTTGTAAGTGTTATTTGTTACATTGTGTATTATACTTTGAAAGTATGTAAATGTAAAATTAGTATTAAAGATAATCATTGATGATTACATTAGAACACACAGTGTAATATTTTTGACAATGAATTTAATAATCAAATAATGTTTTATTCAATATAATCTTAATCTGATAGCTCAAAGGGATAGTTTACCAAACATTAAACTGTCACAAATCAGATACAGCAGAAATTAAAATTAAAGGGCCAGTAAACCTAGCAAATAATGTTATATAATTCTGCACATAGTGCAGAATTATTTAACATTAGCTTAGCAACAGATTTCTAAAGTGAAGGGTTAAATAGAAATCTCTCAAAGAAAACAGAACGCCACTCCTGGCTCTACTAAACAGGTCTGTTTTCTTCTCCTAAGCGCATCTGGGCACGCTGTCTAATCTCAGCTGGCCCAATTGCGCTATTAAACTTAATGTAGCTCACTCCCGCTACCAGACCAGAGCGGGAGCGAGCTACATTGAGTTTAATAGCGTGATTGGGCGCGCTGTGACTAGACAGCGTGCCCGCAATGCACTTTGGAGAAGAAAACAGACCTGTTTAGTAGAGCCAGGAGTGGCGTTCTGTTTTCTTTGAGAGATTTCTATTTAACCCTTTACTTTAGAAACCTGGCGCTAAGCTAATGTTATATAATTCTGCACTATGTGCAGAATTATATAACATTATTTGCTAGGTTTACTGGCATTTAAGAAATGTCATCTTAAATGCCAGCCCATTTTTTAACAGCTGTGTAAGAGTGGTGTTTAAAACTAGACTGCAATCAGGAAGTGATACACAAATGCAGAAAGAAAACTGTCCCAGCTCTTAAAGTATCCATAGTTTGCAAATAAATACATATGATACCCTGATTACATTTAATATTCACAATTACTCATGCTCAGAATAATAAAACATTTACACTATAAACATATAGTGGTATAAATAAGCACAGAGATATGAAAGACAACATTGTTTAGAACAAAAAAAAGAATTTAGGGAATATATATATATATATATATATATTCATACGTATGTGCAAAGATATATGTACAAATTCTAGCATTAATAATCATAATAAAAAAGAAAAAAACATGAGGGGGTCCATCCGATAAAAATCGTCGCCCGCAAAAGCCGGCGACGCCAATATTTGCACGGGTTTGGTATCACATATACGGCGTAACCTAGAAGTTACGCGCGTATATTTCTGCCGTCGCCCGTAGTTTTTTGGGCTATAGGCAGGTATACCAAACCCGCGCAGTTTGGTATCCAATATGCAGCGTAAGGACTTACGTGGCGAAAATGGAGAAAACTTACTCCATTTTCACCTCGCCACAAAAAGCAGCCGTAAGAAGCCTTACGCTGACTATTGGAGCCCCGTAACTCCGTAAACTGGCTGCTAAAATAAACCTAACACCTAACGCATGCGCAATGTCTATCTACCTGTCAACCGCGATCCCCCCCCCCCCCCGAAATCCCTAATAAAGTTATTAACCCCTAAACCGCCGCTCCCGGACCCCGCCGCCATCTACATAAACTAACCCCCTACTGTGAGCCCCTAAAACCGCCGCCATCTACCTTATCTATCCCCTAATTAGAACCCCTTACACCGCTGTCATCTACCTTATCTATCCCCTAATCTGACCCCTTACACCGCCGCCACCTATATAAAAATTATTAACCCCTAATCTAATCCCCCTATACCGCCGCCAGCTATATTAATATTATTAACCCCTAATGTAAGCCACTTACAACCGCCGCCATCTCTATTAAAATGATTAACCCCTTATTTAATCTACCTACCCCGCCGCCAGCTATATTATCTATATTAACCCTAAGTATATTATAGTTAATATAGGTATTACATTATATATATTAACTATATTAACCCTAATTATATTAGGGTTAATATAGTTAATATAGTTACTATAGTATTTATATTAACTATATTAACTCTATCTAACCCTAACACCCCTAACTAAATTTATATTAAATTAATCTAATTCATTTATAAACTAAAATATTCCTATTTAAATCTAAATACTTACCTATAAAATAAACCCTAAGATAGCTACAATATAATTAATAATTACATTGTAGCTATGTTAGGGTTAATATTTATTTTACAGGTAAATTGTTAATTATTTTAACTAGGTATAATAGCTATTAAATAGTTATTAACTATTTAATATCTACCTAGTTAAAATAATTACCCAATTACCTGTAAAAAAAATCCTAACCTAAGTTACAAATACACCTACACTAGCAATAAATTAAATAAACTACAAACATCTATCTAAAAATACAATTAAATTAACTAAACTAAATTACAAAAAAAACAAACACTAAATTACAAAAAATAAAAAAAAGATTACAAGATTTTTAAGCTAATTACACCTATTCTAAGCCCCCTAATAAAATAATAAACCCCCAAAATAAAAAAATTCCCTGCCCCTATTCTAAATTAAACAAATTTCAAAGCTCTTTACCTTACCAGCCCTTAAAAGGGCCTTTTGTGGGGCATGCCCCAAAGAATTCAGCTCTTTTGCATACAAATACAATACCCCCCCCATTACAACCCACCACCCACATACCCCTATTCTAAAACCACCCAAACCCCCCTTAAAAAAGCCTAACACTACCCCCCTGAAGATCTCCCTACCTTGTCTTCACCACACCGGGCCAAACTCCTGATCCGATCCGGGCAATGTCTTCCTCCAAGCGGCAAAGAAGAATTCTTCCTCCGGCGATGTCTTCCTCCAAGCGGCAAAGAAGAATTCTTCCTCCGGCGACGTCTTCCTCCAAGCGGCAGCAAAGTCTTCATTCTTCCGGCGGCATCTTCAATCTTCTTTCTTCGCTCCGCCACCGCGGAGCATCCATCCCGGCCGACTACTGAACTACGAATGAGGTACCTTTAAATGACGTCATCCAAGATGGCGTCCGCCGAATTCCGATTGGCTGATAGGATTCTATCAGCCAATCGGAATTAAGTTAGAAAAATCTGATTGGCTGATTGAATCAGCCAATCAGATTCAAGTTCAATCCGATTGGCTGATCCGAACAGCCAATCAGATTGAGCTCGCATTCTATTGGCTGATCGGAACAGCCAATAGAATGCGAGCTCAATCTGATTGGCTGATTGGATCAGCCAATCGGATTGAACTTGAATCTAATTGGCTGATTCAATCAGCCAATCAGATTTTTCTAACTTAATTCCGATTGGCTGATAGAATCCTATCAGCCAATCGGAATTCGGCGGACGCCATCTTGGATGACGTCATTTAAAGGTACCTCATTCGTAGTTCAGTAGTCGGCCGGGATGGATGCTCCGCGGCGGCGGAGCGAAGAAAGAAGATTGAAGATGCCGCCGGAAGAATGAAGACTTTGCTGCCGCTTGGAGGAAGATGTCGCCGGAGGAAGAATTCTTCTTTGCCGCTTGGAGGAAGACATCGCCGGAGGAAGAATTCTTCTTTGCCGCTTGGAGGAAGACATCGCCGGAGGAAGAAATCTTCTTTGCCGCTTGGAGGAAGACATCGCCCGGATCGGATCAGGAGTTCGGCCCGGTGTGGTGAAGACAAGGTAGGGAGATCTTCAGGGGGGTAGTGTTAGGCTTTTTTAAGGGGGGTTTGGGTGGTTTTAGAATAGGGGTATGTGGGTGGTGGGTTAAAACAATTTACCTAGTTAAAACAATTTACCTGTAAAATAAATATTAACCCTAACATAGCTACAATGTAATTATTAATTACATTGTAGCTATCTTAGGGTTTATTTTATAGGTAAGTATTTAGATTTAAATAGGAATATTTTAGTTTATAAATGAATTAGATTAATTTAATATAAATTTAGTTAGGGGTGTTAGGGTTAGATAGAGTTACTATAGTTAATATAAATACTATAGTAACTATATTAACTATATTAACCCTAATATAATTAGGGTTAATATAGTTAATATATATAATGTAATACCTATATTAACTATAATATACTTAGGGTTAATATAGATAATATAGCTGGCGGCGGGGTAGGTAGATTAAATTAGGGGTTAATCATTTTAATAGAGATGGCGGCGGTGTAAGGGGCTTATATTAGGGGTTAATAATTTTAATATAGATGGCGGCGGTGTTAGGGGCTCACTTTAGGGGGTTATAGATATAATATAGCTGGCGGCGGGGTACGGGAGCGGCGGTTTAGGGGTTAATAGCTTTTTTATTGTTAGGATAGTGAGGGGGGATAGCGGATAGAGGGTTAGACGTGTCGGGCTATGTTAGGGAAGCGTGTTAGACTTGTCGGGCTATGTTAGGGAGGCGTGTTAGACAGTGCGGGTGTTTTAGACTTTAGTCAGGTTTTATAGGCGCCGGCAGTTTCTAACGTGCCGCAAGTCACTGGCGACGCCAGAAATTTGTACTTGCGCAGATTTCTGGACATCGCTGGTTTGTCAGACTTACGGCACGTTAGCATCTGACGGCAACTTATATGGGATAGCTCGAGTTGTGAGCTGAAACTGCGGGCAACGCCGGTTCCCTCGCTTGCGCCACAAACTGCGATCTATATCGGATCGCGCCCGAGATAGGCCTATCATGATTTCTAGAAATACAAATACACATTCATTTATGTGAAAATATTTTTTGTATGAAAAATAAATAGAAAAATAACTTTCTATGAGATATTATTGTTTGTTCAGGTATAAATCTAGCTATGTTTTGGACATTAACAGAAAAAAAATAAAAGATTAGCTTTAGAGAAATGTGCTTGTTCATGGACAGTAATAAAATTGTATAAATAAAGTTAGAAAAAACAGACAAAACTATCTTCATTTGATGGACATTCAGAGTAAATCATTTGATAAATAAAAATATTCGCGACTTGTATGACTCTTATTTATTAACAGTCTGATGCTAATCGCGTCGGACTTGAAGTCCGTGTTTTTGACAGACTTGTTGATAAATAAGTCTGTTAAATTTAGATTGGCGCCAGCAATGTATGGCGAGCATATAGTCCATTGCGAATGCGTTGAGATTGACGCCTTAATAAATCGGCCCCATAGTGTTAACACTTGGCTTACTCTAGCGGATAACAATGTTTGCTGCCATGATAACTACTGAGAGATAGTAGGAAAGAAAGTATATGAGAACTGAATGATGAGGAAATGATAGCAAAAAACAGGAAAATGTATTGTAAAAAATTAAAAAGGAGTTAAGAAAATAGATTGTAAAAGTCAGTTTAATAGTAACATTTTTATCCAATAAATACAGTACCTGTTGCCATAGAACATTTTGAAAGATGATCCAAAAAATATAAGAAATGCAAATAATCCTTCTGAAATATATTACATTAAAGCCAAAATGAAATTAGCAACAAAAGTAAAACTTAGAGACTCTCTTTTAAATGTAATAAACATGGTGCTCTTTATCAATACAGATGCAGAAACCTGTATAAAATGTCCAGAAGATCGATGGACGAATGCTAAGAGAACTATGTGCATCCTAAAGACAGTGGAATTCCTTTCATTTGAGGATACATTAGGGAAAGTCCTCAGTTCAGTCTCCATCTTCTCCTGTATTGTCACTGTTGCTATCCTTACTATTTTCATAAAGCATCATTCAACTCCTGTAGTAAAAGCCAACAACCAGAACCTCAGCTACACCCTCCTCCTCTCCCTCATGTTGTCCTTCCTCTGCTCCTTACTGTTTATTGGACGTCCAGTGGAGGTGTCCTGCCTACTCAGACAAGCTGCCTTTGGAATAATTTTTGCTATTTCTATCTCTTCTGTGCTGGCAAAATCAGTCATTGTTGCCATCGCCTTCAATGCCACCAAACCTGGAAGCAAGATTAAGAAGTGGATGGGAACCAGAGTGTCCATATGTCTGGCAATTGTCTGCTCTCAAGGGCAGGTTGTGATCTGCATGCTGTGGTTGGCTCTTAACCCACCATATCCAGACTTTGACACTCGGTCTTACATAGGAAAAATTATATTACAATGTAATGAGGGTTCTATCACTGCATTTTACCTTGTGATAGGTTACATAGGATTCCTTTCTGCAGTCAGTTTCATTGTGGCTTTCCTGGTTAGGAATTTACCTGCCAATTTCAATGAGGCCCAGATGATCACATTCAGCATGCTGGTGTTCTGCAGTGTTTGGATCTCTTTCATCCCAGCGTACCTGAGCACCAAGGGCAAATATGTGGTAGCTGTAGAGATATTTGCTATTCTGGCTTCTAGTGCAGGACTGCTGGGCTGTATATTCATTCCCAAGTGCTATATTATATTATTTAGACCTGAACTGAACAACAAGGTATATATGCTAAGTAAACATTGATTTGTAGATCTATTTTGCAGCTGGAATATTGAACATATACTTGTTGTCATCTATTTGTTTTATGCTATAAGACATATGTTTGCAATGTTTTGACATTGAAATGCTTTTTGAGTAGTAAAAGAAAACAAACACATAGACTAATTTTCTGTTAACTATCATATTAACATTGAGAAGCAATTTGTATTAAGTAAACTTATTTATCAAAACATTGTATGCCTAATCATTTTGCAGTTACCTTTGTCATTATATATACTGTCATGTAATCAGCATGTTCCAGCATAGAAGAGGTTAACTTTCTTGTGACTTAACTTAGAAATCCTCTCAGAAAACAGACACAAATATTTTTTATGGCCTCTGAAGCTTGGGGATGCAGCTCACTAACCCTGAGTTAAATGTTAAATATTTACGTGAACTAAGAATTATAAGTCAAGTTTTTAAATATCTGGAGTTAAAATTGTGTTATATACCAAACCCTGTTCGCTAACGTATACGTTCATTACGAAAGATATAACTTACTAATGCCTCTTTTAGAAGAAATATTTACAGTCCAACAAAAAAATCCTGTTTTGAAGTGTCCCCTCTGGCTCACCCGCCTAACACTTTTCTATATGTACCTGTTTGTTGTAAACCATTAATGCCTAACCAGGCTTATGCTAGGAGTGTATGTGGGAGCTTGGATGTCTGCGGCCGGGATATTTGAGTTTACTCGCACTCTTATTGACCATTAGAATATCTAGACTACATACAGATTAGGGACACCAGAGTCATTAGGGGAATACCAATATATGATGTTTGATATACGTTTATGCCTTTACAAAACAACTCCAGTTGCGTGTGTATTACTAAAGCTTAATGTGTTATTACAAATGTTTTAAACTATAGAGGAGGGACAGGTAGACCACAGGTGTTAATGTATGTAATACTCATAATCTGTTGTTATGGCCACCGCTATATTGGACCGGGCAACCTTACTTTACAATCTGTGATATACTTTTAGTGTGGGCTGGACTCACACTAATACCACTCTAAATAGGCTGTATGAAAGGCAAATCTCTAGGCTTAGTTATTAAGGTTAAACACAACATTAGCCAAGCACGCAATCTATATATCACAATTATATACCCCCTCACCCCCTATAGGTTAGGAGGACTAAATATGCGGCTTCTCTTGCCTATGCCGCACCCTCACTGTTCTCTTTATAGTAACCCTTGCAATGCATAGTAAATGCTGATTTTATTTCCATTCCTCGCCTAGTACAGCAAGACTAATTATCAATATCATTTGCAAACAAGACTGTTTACTATATTCCCTTTGGAGACAATTAAAGTTTATAGGGGTCCCTAAGAGGCCCAATGCAGTATGTGAGGGATTTATATTATTATATACTATTACTAAAGAAGTTTCAACCCCTGCCCGCTCATTACTACAATTATTATGATCTTTTGTTATCCTATAGATAATCAGTCATATATATTACTATGTACCATACCTACTATTTCACCATAGGATAACTTCATTTATTTATACATACAGTCATGTTCAAAATATTGGCACCTCTGCATCAAAGATAATACACCACTTCACCCAGAAAATTGTTGCAATTACAAATGTTTTAGGCATTCTCGTGTTTATTTCTTTTGTTTATTGGTATGACACAACAAGTGGAGAAAAAAAAAGCCAATCTGACTCATTCCATGCAAAACTCCAAGGGGCCAATCTATGAAAGTGCGAGGGGACATGATACAATGTAGCGTATCATGTCCACCGCACATTGATAAATGTCGACAGCATACGCTGTCGGCATTTATGATTGCACAAGCAGTTCTTGTGAACTGCTTGTGCAATGCCACCCCCTGAAGATTTGCAGTCAATCGGCCGCTAACAGGGGGTGTCAATCAGCTCAATCGTATAGGATCGGGCGGATTGATGTCCGCAACCTCAGAGCAGGCGGACAAGTTGTGGAGCAGCGGTCTATAGACCGCTGCTTCATAACTGCTGTTTCTGGCGAGTCTGAAGGTTTGCACGGAAACAGGGGCATCAAGCTCCATTTGGATCTTGATAATTCGGCCCCCTTAAATGGACTGGACAAAATTATTGTCACCTTCTCAAAATTGTAAGAAATAATTAGCATTCCAATTTTGCGATGCTCCTGTAATTTTTAATCAAACTAACCTGTATCAATTAACAGGTGCTGACAATATAGAAATGACACTTGCAACCAGTTAAAATGGTGAAAATTAGACTCTGTTCTGTTGTGTATCTCTGTGTGCCACGCTGAGCATGGAGAAGAAAAAGTACAGCAAAGAATTGTCTGAGAATTTGAGAACAAAAATTTGAAAAGCATGGGCAATCTCAAGGTTACAAGTCCATCTCCAGAGATATTAATGTTTCTGTGTCCACTGTGCACAACATTGCCAAGAAGTTTACATCCCATGTCACAGTAGCTAATCTCCCTGGACATGGACAAAAGAGAAAAATTGATCAAAGATTTCAACAAAGGATTGTTCCATTGGTGGATAAAGAACCTCAATCAACTTTCAGACAAATTCAAGTTGACCTTCAGGCACTGGGTACAAATGTGTTAATTAAAATTAAAAGAGAGAAGTGCTCAACCCTGGGAACAAACAATAGCATAATAGCTTGTTCTATGACTAGTTATACCCAAGATGCAACCTCTTTCCTGCAGCATATTATTCTGATCCTGACTTACCAGTGCAGTCCAGCCCCAAAATACCAGGCAATCCCTCTCTGAACGAGAGAAACAGCAAAACCCTAGACATAGGTTTTGGCCTAGTGTGGGCCTCGTCAGTGAGGTGCAGCCATATCCCTCTAGGCACACTGAGCAATGGGTCCATGTCTGGATTCCGCTTCAAACTTAGGGAACTAGCACAGAACAAGCTATTATGCTATTGTTCGTTCCCAGGTTGAACGCTTCTTTTTATTTATGCAAATTATGACTCTTAGGGAAGTCTCCCTAAGCATGATGCGGTAATCCAGAAGTGGACCCGTTGCTCAGTGTGCCTAGAGGGATATGGCTGCACCTCACTGGCGAGGCCCACAATAGGCTGAAACGTAAGTCTGGGGTTTTGCTGTTTCTCTTGGTTAGAGTGGTATTGCCTGGTATTTCAAGGCCGGACTGTACAGTCAAGTCAGGATCAGACTGATATGCTACAGGAAAGCTTTTCTCTGTGAAAGGCACATGTTGAGCAAAAAGAGGCTTCTTCTTGGGTGCTAACTAGCCACATAACAAACTATTATGCTATTGTTCATTCCCAGGTTGAGTCCATCTCTCTTTTTATTTATGTAAATTATGACTTTTAGGGAAGTCTCCCTAAGCGTGATGCGGGAATCCAGACGTGCACCTGTTGCTCTGTGCGCCTAGAGGGATATGGCTGCACCTCACTGATGAGGCCCACATAGACGAACTCTATGTCTGGGGCAAAACGAGGCTGCTTCTTAGGTTCTAACTAGCCACATAACAAGCTTTTATGCTACTTGTTCATTCCCAGGTTGAGCGATTATCTCTTTTGATTTATTTATACAAATGTGTCAGCTCGCACTATACGTCGTCATCTGAATGACAAGGGATACAATGGTAGGAGACCCAGGAGGATCTCACTGCTTACACAGAAACAATAAAAAGCCAGATTTAGTTTGCCAAAACTTACCTGAGGAAGCCAAAGTCCTTTTGGGAGAATGTGCTTGTGGACAGACGAAACAAGCTTTTTGGTAAGACCCATCATTCTACTGTTTTCAGAAAAAGAAATGAGGCTTGTGAACAAAATAATACAGTCCCTACAGTCAACATGGTGGAGTTTTAACTTATGTTTTGGGATTGCTTTGCTGCTTCATGCACTGTATGTCTTGACTGTGTGCATGACATTATGAATTCTGAAGACTTTCAAAGAATTGTGTGGTGCAATGTAGGGCCCAGTTTCAGAAAGTTGGGTCTCCATCAGAGGTCATGGGTTCTTACAGCAGGGCAGATGACCCAAGGCACATGTCAATAAGCACCCAGAAATGGTTAAAGACAAAGGTGCCTATTTATCAAGCTGCATATGGAGCTTGAAGGCCCCGTGTTTCTAGCGAGCCTTCAGGCTCGCCAGAAACACCAGTTATGAAGCAGCGGTCTAAAGACTGCTGCTCCATAACCTGTCTGCCTGCTCTGAGGAGGCAGACAGACATCCACGGGAAATCAACCCCGAATGAATACGATCAGGTTGATTGACACCCCCTACTAGCGGCAAATCTGCAGGGGGCAGCGTGTGCACCAGCAGTTCACAAAGAGCTACTGGTGCAATGCTGAATGCATAGAGTGTATTGCTCTCCGCATTCAACAATGTCTGTCGCACATGATCCGCTGATCGGATCATGTCGGACAGCGGGTTGATAAATCCTGCCCCATATTGCTGGGAGAGCACCTGTGGAGAGATTTCAAACAGCAGTTGGGAAAAGGAAACTTTCCAATCTAGACACCTGGAGCAGTAGGCGAAGAAGAGTGGTCCAAAATTCCAATAGAGAGTAAGAAACTCATTGATGGTTACAGGAAGTCAATTGATTTCAGTTATTTTTTCCAAGGGGTGTGCTACCAAATATTATATATACAGATATATCTAGGAATATCTATTTAAAAATTATAGATATTTCGGCCCTAAGTAGAAAAAAATTGTAATGTAAAATATTTATAGTGCATGCATATACACACATATAACACATATATACATATGTATAAATTCTTCTGGAGCCCTTTTACCTCAAATAGCTAAAAACAATAATAATAATTTTTATTCAATATTATATTAACCCCTTGAGTGCTAAGATGGCTCTCACAGAGTTTCCCACTCTGGTGCTAACGACAGCTCAGAGCCGTCACTAACACTCTCCCACCTTGAGGGAGATCTGGGGGCTCCCACCCACTCCTACCCCGGCAATTGGGTCTGCATAGTGCCAGGCATTGCTGGGGCTTCACGTTATGAATGGTGACATCACATGCAATGATGGGATGATGTCACCGCGCAACTTTATTTAAAATGAACAATGTTAAGATTAGGAGCAGGGGGCATGCTGCTTAGAAGACTGTATCTCAGGCATCTAAGCAGCCTACAGACACCTAAGACCCACCGGTGGAAAGGTAATCACCTAGCCTTTCAACAGTGTAAGTGTTGGGCTCTGAAAAAAAAAGTTAAAAAAAATATATATTTAAAAAAATTAAAAATAAACTTAAAACAGCCTTAACACCCAGGTGGGAAAAGTGCCTTAGAACTCAAAGGGTTAAATAATGGACCAGATTACAAGTGGATAGCTATTTAGCACTTCTGCTAGAGCACTATTTGTACTAGAAGAAAACTTTTGAGCACATTGTGTTGATGTTAGTAGTATGAGTTGAAAGCAAAATGTTATTTTTCTTGCTATAGACTGAACACACACAAACAGCTACATCTAGCACAATTAGACTGTCACACAAAAGATAACCTATTCCTCCATTGAAGTCAATGGAGAAAAAAAAGTGGAAAAAAACTTCCGACGCGCACGCTGACCCGATCGCATATTCTCAAGTGTATGAACCCAACATGAAAATATGAATATTTGGGGCAAGTCTTGGAGCTCCTGGCATGAGATAGATAATCTGCCAATTGTCTATGCAACACCAGACCATCTTGTCATAAAACTATTATATATCTCTGCTGTGGGATCTGAGGATCTTGCTGACACTCTGTTTGATGTTTGTATGACTGCTGTCTCCTGAACTAGACCGCTGAGGCCCTTGGCAGCAGTTTTACTCCGGATCTCAGCACCCCCCCGCCTAACCGTGGGTAAATACAGTTGGGAGTAGACTGTTCTTCACATAACTACATTGATATACCGCAGTCCATCAGCTTACTAGTCATGGGGGAACTCTGTTGTGCCATTCTGGCTTTATTAGATGACTTTGAATGCAAATTTTGTGAGACAATGGTGGGCTTGACCCCACCATTACAGCCTGGACATATACAGGCCGATAGACCGACATCGAGATGTGCTATCAATGAAGCAGTCACAAGGCCCAACAGCAACATCTGGTGAATGACTACCCAGCTACCTACTTCTCAGGTGCAAGATCTATGCATTGTACCTGTAGCACAAGAGCCCAGCTTGCCGTCATTCTTGCTCTTACTCCGGAGAATGCGGCCGACCCCTGGGAACAGGACATGGGACATCTATACACGGCACAAGAGGACTGTGCAGAGGGCACGCTACTGTTATTAGCCACACATCTACATAGCTGCCATGACACATGGGACACCACATATGATCAGACCGGTCCACTAATATCAGAGCCGAGTGCTCTTTATAGCCTACCAGATGACTGCAACAGGGGGAGATTCGGACCCTCAGTGCAACATTCATGCCACCGCCTCATAGGTCCTATAGAAGATTGCTCTTGTGGCAAGTCTGTATCCAAGGTGTTGAACATATGGCCCTGCTTCTAAAGCCGGTCACCTTCAATGTAACTACCAGAGTATGTACTCTCATCAAGAGGGGTGTGGGATAGGTGCTGGGTATATTCCCTTTCTTCATTTCAGGTGCTCATCCCGACATCACGGGAACTGGTAGAATATTTCAACCTAGCATGACATTTATGAAGGTTTTTAACTGGATGACATGTATTCAGTAATATTGCATCTCTAACCTATTTGGCTTACAGGATAGCTAGGGTTGAAATATATATGTACAATATACTATATGCCTGCTGCTGGTAATTCATTCTAGATCTGTATTATGTTGTGCTATTTGTAAAATTTAGCTATTAAGCATTTCATTATGTGAGTCATTCTTCTACTTTCTTGCAATATAACCCCATAACTGATTGCAGGTGTTTACTTATTTTGTTTTATCCCTTTATTGTATAAGGCTTTATTTATTAGGTACCCATTAACTCTAGTTTTTCAGTCACACCTACTATATGATCTTAATGACTCTTAATGCTAGGTAGAGGCTTTAGCTTCTATTATAGTACTTTTTCCACAAGGTTTACTATATAACAAGTGTATTCCTTTGCCCTAAACCTCTTTCCTGGATGATAGGAGGATATTCCATATAACATATATGTGCTTATGGTTGATTACTTTAGGACTTTTACTGGCTATAATGCACTTGGGAGGTGATCATTATATATACGCCTTGAAATTTTCAGTTCTACCTTTCTAAGCATTGCTATAAAGATTTCATTGCTCATTATTATAATTATGTATGGTCCTTTTTACAATAGGAGGTACACGGTTGCAATAAATTATTTTAGTTATACCAGTATTAGGATTTGTAGGTGCTATTACCAATTTTATAGACCATTGGATGCAATAACTACATAATAGCTTCATATATCTTTTCAGATGAGCTTGATCTATTGGGTTTGGAACCCTCATATTTAAGTTTTTAGAGTTTCTCCATGACAGCTATTATTTATTATTTATGTTTGATAGATTACCTTTAAGGCTTTATCCTCTATCATACTATGATGTCTCAGGTTGCGGTTATAAATTAGACCTAATTATAGTCCTGAGAGTCCAAGACTGGCCCTATATGTTTTATCTTTACTACTACTCTAAGACGCAATCGATTGTTATTTCTTGAATTTCATCACCACACAGAGGCCTAGATTACGAGTTTTGTGTTAGGAGTAAAAAAGCCTCCTAACACTGCTTTTTCTCTACTTCTGGTATTATGAGTTTACGTAAAATAACCATTTACGCTCAACTCAATAACGTAAACCCAGACCCAGTAGTTAATCATATACCACTAAAAAAACCATCCACAAATCACTTCAAAAACATTACAAAAAGTACACTTACACTCATACAAACACTACACAATATTTATTTTTCAGATTTTAAATTTTCATGTCAAAATAGAACGGATCAAAGTTACGAGATCTCGGGTGTTTGAAAAAAAAAGCCACACAAAACCATTTTACATTGACTTACATAGACAGACGGGAACAGACAATCATACAGTATAGCTACATCTAACTACAAATATAATCACATACATACACTAATAGATACATACAAACAATATACAGAACATTACCTACACAAAGCAGATTTTGATTACAAAATAAATACGATTTAGCTACTTTTTCACACAAGAACATGACGTCACTCACTTTACGCTCAAAACAAGTCTTGGATTTTATTTCTCAACAAACCTTTCTCCTCCATAGACTTCTATGGGGAAGACGTGCTCGTGCACGCGACAGGCAGATTTACCTAACGCACGCAAAATGCGTAGACTTGAAAACTCGTAATACCAGCGTTACAATTTTGGCACTAACTCATTCTTTCTTGCGTTAGTCCAACTATGACAAATAGATCAAGAAATGACTATTTCCCTATGGAAATTATGGCTTTTACTTGTGTGAAATTCACTACAACATCAAAATATTAAAAGGAAATTACATTACATCAACTAGAAATCACCATCACCAATACAAAATCGGTTTTAAAAATTACATCAGATTTAAATGGACAGAAAATTAATTTTTATATTTCATTATTCACAAACAGTAGACCATTGTAAACATGTCTCATTTACCTCTATTATAACATTTCATTTATTCAACTCATATGCTTGGATGAACAGCATATCTATATAGGCTCAACACATGATCATTAATGGATGCACATACATGACTTTTGTCATTGACTCATACATGTGCATTGATATTCAGGCAAAAAAACAGATATAAACAATGAACACAGTTACATCATACAACTATATTGGAAGTTTGCTTAACATTGGATTCTCTCTCGGAATCACAAAACATCAATTATGGATTTAGTGTCCCTTTAACATCACGATTCACTAATAATATACCATTAGGAATTACGTACAATAAGAACAGATCATTAGAACATATTAGAGCTGTCACTTTTTTGGAAGGAACAACAAGGCTATACTGCTTTATATAAATCAGCATATGTGGGAGAGAATCACAATACATACATAGCTGTACATCACACAACAGCAGAGCACACATTTATCTTTTTAATCAGCACACAATAAGAATGTTGTAAAATACAACAACAGAATGAAGATTTGCAAACTAGACAAGCAGGTTGCTAATATGATGACATCATTATAAGCTTCAACCATACAGATTACAGCTTTTGGACTGTACTGCCCCTTTCAGAAGTTTATCACTCAATTCAACAATATACATAAATGAGAGTTTGGAAGATCATTATTATAGCGATTTCAATGGGACGTGTACAATATTGACATCTCGCAAATCACTTATATATACAATATTATAGATGTCAGCCAGAAGATCTTCATTATTATTGTGATTTCAATGGGACATGTAAAATATTGACATCTCGTCAATCACTTATATATACAATACTAAAGATGTCAGCAGTTACTTTATTGTTTTTAAACAATATTGCAGCACCATTGATCAATCCGATTCTATGCCATGTCTATGCACACATTATACACAAGTATGTACTTTCATTCATGTTAGCATGGACATGTGCTTTTTACTATAAGATTGTATTTAATAAGTATTTGTTACGCATATGAGCAAACATTACGAAGATGCACTGTATATGTTATATTTTACAATTTCACATTACGATTCATTGGGGGGGGGATTTCAGCAAACACCTAAACAAACGCCCACTTTGAAAGCATTCGAGCCGCTCACATACAATCAAGTGTATACAATCAGCAATCATTACAAACACGCTACCATTGAACTAATTGTACTATAAATCCCCCAAACAACATTGCCAAAGCATCCCTTGTGATCGACATTGTATCAAATCGCTTCTGTGTGTTTGCATACCTTGCTACTCCTTGTGTGTTTGCTCTGCTGTTTGGCTTTGTGCTGCTTAACTTGGCAAATATGGATGATCCACAGTTAGTTGCTGCTGGTGCTGTTGCACGAGTAGTGTTCAATAGAATCAGGTGGGCTCAGCGTCTCCAAGAGAGACAAAGGGCTCGTCTGGTTAGAGGTCCTCCTGTTTACAGGGTGAGGCCCACCTTGGATAACATGAGCGACTTCAAGGTTTTTGACAAGTATAGGCTCAATTGCGATCAGCTCACTAGCCTTTACAATGTTCTTAAACCTCATTTGGAGACACGTACCCGTATGCGGACTGCAATCCCTGGTATGACCAAGATGCTAAGTTGCATACACGTCCTGGCCTCTGGGAGTTTTCAATCTGGAGAGGGGTACATCCATGGGCTGGCTCAGGGTTCCTTCTCAGTGGTTTTTAACAACTTTTTGGACGCCATGGTACAAGTCAGTAAGCATTACATAGGATTCCCTCAAAATGATGGTGATTGGAGGTGCCTGAAGAGGGAATTCTTTGCAATAGCTTGAATGCCCAATGTCTTGGGAGCAATAGATTGCACCCACATTGCGCTGCGTGCTCCTGCTGATGACTTGTCCTTCCAAAATCACAAACGATTCCATATTCCAATTTCTGTCTCTTTTAGCAAATGTCTGGTTTATGCGAAATACGCATATGTAGCATGTCTTAGCTTAAATGGGCAGATATAGAATGCGCTTTAACCATGTCATTGTCTCTATCCGCAAATGTCTAGTTTTAGCTCCAAACAGATATGTAGCATGTCTTAGCTTAAATGGTCAGCTCTAGGATGCAATTTAACCATTTCTGTCTCTTTTAGCAAATGTCTGGTTTATGCAAAATACACATATGTAGCATGTCTTAGCTTAAATGGGCAGATATAGAATGCGCTTCAACCATCTAATTGTCTTTCATCAAATGTCGATTTTAGGGGATTTTCATGTATACAAATGAATTGTATTTTAATATAATAATTTTTCATATTTTTAATATTTGACATTTTGTTATGTTCATTATTTATAGGTGATTCTGGTTACATGAGCCAGCCTTGGCTCATTACATTGTTGCGTAACCCCACAGACGAGGCCCAGGAGTGCCATAATCGGGTGCACAAGCGAACTAGGGCTGTAGTGGAGAGGTTGTTTGGGGTCCTCAAAATGAGACTAAGATGCATAGACAGGTCTGGAGGAGCCCTCCAATACAGCCCTAGTAAGGTAGCCTGCAGCGTCCTGCATAACATTGCTCAGCGGACTGGGATGCTGCAGGCCGTCCAGGTGCCCCAAGACCTCCTCCAAGATGAGGAGGACAACCCTGTTCTAGAGGGGCCATTCCGGGACGAGGTGCTCAATGTCAGAGCAAACATCATCAACCGCCATTTCAGATGTTAAATACTAGAAGTTATATAGGAGCATTGCGAATATGTGTGAATTTTAGGAAAATGAGAAGTAGAGAATTGTGCAAATATGTTAGGATTGTTCAAAAAATGATTTGAACAAAATATAATTTAATATTATTATTATTATCTTAGGTAATTTATACATCAGATGATTCTGGCATTGGGTCCTGTAATGACTTTGCCACCTGGTTTTTAAAGACAACGTCAGATGGTAAGTATAAACATTGTATGGACTGTGGGTGGGGGGAATTTTGCACAATCACCCATCATATGGCATACATTTTAAAATGTAGTATTTAGTTTACACATTACTAGATTCTTGGATAGTCAGAAAGGGATACTCTAGCAATACTATATGCTTCAAAGTCATATTCCAAGTCATACATCAGAGGTTAGGTCTGCCCAATGTATGATTCAGCTTCACACTGGATTGATAGAACATAACACAAGATGATACACACGCTTAGAAAGCTAGTGATCTAAATAGTTTCAGAAAAGGGGGGGTGCAGAACTAAGTCACACACTTTTAGTAATGATTTCATTTACACTTTTTCTTCCATTAGGGAGATTAATTCATCTAAAGACTGAAAGTGAAGAATTCAAGACTGAAAGTGAAGAATCCCAGACTGAATGTGAAGAATCCCAGACTTAAAGTGAAGAATACCAATTTGATCATATCTGTGGCATTTTCTTTCAACTGTGCTGACTTTGAAAACCATACAAAAGACACGTTCACATGGTAAGTGGCAACAATTGTATGGAACAAGACTGGGGATGCATCCTATTGGAGACACTTAGGTTTCATTTTTATATTTGTTTTTTAGATGGTATTTCACAATCCTCTATTTTGAAAATGATGAATAGGACACCTAATGAAGATAAACTGATATTTTGAAGCAAATTACCTTTTAAAGACCATACATCCAGATTAGTTTGCACAATGCATGCTATTTAAGAATCATGGGGTCGATCCGATAAAAATCGTTGCCCGCAAAAGCTGGCGACGCCAATATTTGCGCGGGTTTGGTATCCTATATACGGCGTAACCTAGAAGTTACGCGTGTATATTTCTGCCATTGCCCGTAGTTTTTTGGGCCATAGGCAAGTATACCAAACCCGCGCAGTTTGGTATCCAATATACAGCGTAAGGACTTACGTGGCGAAAATGGAGAAATCTTACTCCATTTTCACCTCGCCACAAAAAGCAGCCGTAAGAAGCCTTACGCTGAGTATTGGAGCCCCGTAACTCTCTAAACTAACCTAACACCTAACGCATGCGCAATGTCTATCTAACTGTCAATCGCGATCTGCTAAATAAAACCTAACACCTAACGCATGTGCAATGTCTATCTCCCTGTCAACCGCGATCCCCCGCCGCAATCCCTAATAAAGTATTTAACCCCTAAACCGCCGCTCACGGACCCCACCGCCATCTACATAAACTAACCCCCTACTGTGAGCCCCTAAAA
This sequence comes from Bombina bombina, assembly GCF_027579735.1. Taxonomy (NCBI): domain Eukaryota; kingdom Metazoa; phylum Chordata; class Amphibia; order Anura; family Bombinatoridae; genus Bombina; species Bombina bombina. The sequence goes on along the minus strand of NC_069501.1, from coordinate 1,262,123,662 downwards.
CCGCCACCATCTAACTGATCTATCCCCTAATGTGAACCCCTTACACCGCCGCCATCTACCTTATCTATCCCCTAATCTGACCCCTTACACCGCCGCCACCTATATAAAAAATATTAACCCCTAATATAATCCCCCTATACCGCCGCCAGCTATATTAATATTATTAACCCCTAATCTAATCCCCCTAAACTAATTATCTCTATTACCAGCCCTTAAAAGGGCCTTTTGCGGGGCTTTGCCCCAAAGTTTACAGCTCTTTTGCCCTATAACCTGCCCTCCCTACACCGCCGCCACCTATATTAATAGTATTAACCCCTAATGTAAGCCCCTTACACCGCCGCCATCTATATTAAAATTATTAACTCCTAATTTAATCTAACCTACCCCGCCGCCAGCTATATTATCTATATTAACCCTAAGTATATTATAGTTAATATAGTTATTACATTATATATATATTAACTATATTAACCCCCTAATTATATTAGGGTTAATATAGTTAATATAGTTACTATAGTATTTTATATTAACTATATTAACTCTTCTAACCCTAACACCCCTAACTAATTCTTATTAAATAAATCTAATTCATATTATAAACTAAAATATTCTATTTAAACTATAATTACTTACCTATAAAAAATAAACTGCTAAGAATAGCTACAATGTAATTAATAATTACATTGTAGCTATGTTAGGGTTTATACTTATTTTACAGGTAAATTGTTAATATATTTAACTAGGTCTAATAGCTATTACTAAATAGTTATGAACTATTTAATAGCTACCTAGTTTAAATAATTACCCAATTACCTGTAAAATAAATCCCTAACCTAAGTTAAAAATACACCTACACTATCAATAAATTAAATAAACTACAAATATCTATCTAAAAATACCAATTAAATAAACTAAACTAAATTACAAAAACAAACAAACACTAAATTACAAAAAATAAAAAAAAAGATTACAAGATTTTTTAAGCTAATTACACCTATTCTAAGGCCCCCCTAATAAAATAATACAGCCCCCCAAAATAAAAAAAATTCCCTACCCTATTCTAATTACAAAAAGTTCAAAGCTCTTTTACCTTACCAGCCCTTAAAAGGGCCATTAGCCGGGGCATGCCCCAAAGAAAACTGCTCTTTTGCCTGAAAAAAAAACACAATACCACCCCCCAACATTACAAACCACCACCCACATAACCCCTAATCTCACCCCAAACCCCCCTTAAATAAACCTACACACTACCCCCTGAAGATCCTCCCTAACTTATCTTCACCACGCCGGGCCGAACTCCCTCATCCGATCCGGGCGATCTCTATCCAAGCGGCAGCAAAGTCTTCTTCCATCGGGCAGCATCTTCATCAAAGCGGCATCTTTAATCTTCATTCTTCGCTCACAGACGCGGAGCATCCATCCCGCCAACAACTGAACCGACGAATGAGGTACCTTTAAATGACGTCATCCAAGATGGCGTCCGTCGAATTCCGATTGGCCTGATAGGATTCTATCAGCCAATTGGAATTAAGGTTGACAAATCTGATTGGCTGATTGAATCAGCCAATCAGATTCAAGTTCAATCCGATTGGCTGAACCAATCAGCCAATCAGATTGAGCTCGCGTTCTATTGGCTGTTCCGATCCGATAAAATGCGGAGCTCAATCTGATTGGCTGATTGGTTCAGCCAATCGGATTTGAACTTGAATCTGATTGGCCTGATTCAATCAGCCAATCAGATTTTTCTACCTTAATTCCGATAGGGCTGATAGAATCCTAATCAGCCAATCGGAATTCGACGGACGCCATCTTGGATGACGTCATTTAAAGGTACCTCATTCGTCGTTCAGTCGTCGGCCGGGATGGATGTTCGCGTCTGTGGAGCGAAGAATGAAGACTTGAAGATGCCGCTTGATGGAAGAATGCTGCCCGATGAAGAAGACTTTGCTGCCGCTTGGATAAAGGACATCGCCGGGATGAAGACCTCTTCTTTGCCACTTGGTTAGACATTGCCCAGATCGGATGAGGAGTTCGGCCCCGGCGTGGTGAAGATAAGGTAGGGAGATCTTCAGGGGGGTAGTGTTAGGTTTACTTAAGGGGGGGTTTGGGTTAGATTAGGGGTATGTGGGTGGTGGGTTGTAAATGTGTGGGGGGTGGTATTGTGTTTTTTTTTGGCAAAAGAGCAGTTTTCTTTGGGGCATGCCCCACAAAAGGCCCTTTTAAGGGCTGGTAAGGTAAAAGAGCTTTGAACTTTTTTATTTAGAATAGGGTAGGGAATTTTTTTTATTTTGGGGGGCTTTATTATTTTATTAGGGAGCTTAGAATAGGTGTAATTAGCTTAAAAATCTTGTAATCTTTTTTTTAATTTTTGTAATTTAGTGTGTTTTTTTTTTTAATTTAGTTTAGTTTATTTAATTGTATTTTTAGATAGATATTTGTAGTTTATTTAATTTACTTGATAGTGTAGGTGTATTTGTAACTTAGGTTAGGATTTATTTACAGGTAATCTGGGTAATTATTTAAACCAGGGTAGCTATTAAATAGTTCATAACTATTTAATAGCTATTATACCTAGTTAAAATAATTAACAATTTACCTGTTAAAAAAAATATAAACCCTAACATAGCTACAATGTAATTATTAAATTATATTGAGCTATCTTAGGGTTTATTTTATAGGCTAAGTATTTAGATTTAAATAGGAATATTTTAATTAATATATTAAATTAGATTTATTTAATAAGAGTTTAGTTAGATGTTAGAGTTAGATAGGGTTATTATACTTAATATATATATAATATAATAACGATATTAACTATATTAACCCTAATATAATTAGGGTTAATTAGTTAATATATATAATATAATAACTATCTTAACTATATTAACCCTAATATAATTAGGGTTAAATATAGTTATATAGCTGGCCGGCGGTGTAGGGGGATTAAAATTAGGGGTTAATACATTTATTATAGGGTGGCCCGCGGTGTAGGGGGTGTAGATTGTAGGCAAAGGAGCAGTTTACTTTGTGACAAAGCCCCGCCAAAAGCCCTTTTAAGGGCTGGCAAAAGAGGCTGAATTCTTTGGGGCATGCTCGCAAAAAGCCTTTTAAGGGCTTGCAAAATAGCTGTTACTTTGGGGCAATGCCCACGCAAAAAGCCCTTTTCAGGGGCTATTGTAGGGTTAGACTTAGGTTTAGTGGTAGGGATAGTTTAGTATTTTAGGGGTTAAATAATTTAATATAGTTGGCGGCGGGGGTAGGGGGATTAGATTAGGGGTTAATAATTTTTAAAATCGATAGCGGCGGGGTAGGGGCTCACTTTAGGGGGTAGGTAAGGTAGATGGCGGGCTGGTGTTAGGGGCTCACTTAGGGGGTTATAGATTTAATATAGCTGGGCGGCGGTTTAGGGGGTTAATAACTTTATTAGTAGCCGGCGGGGCTCCGGGGAGCGGCGGTTTTAGGGCGTTAATACATTTTTTATTGTTAGGATAGTGAGGGGGGATAGCGAGTAGAGGGTTAGACGTGTCGGGCTATGTTTAGGAGGCGTGTTAGACAGTGCGGGTGATTTCATACTTTAGTCAGGTTTTGTAGGCGCCGGCAGTTTCTAACGTGCCGTAAGTCACTGGCGACGCCAGAAATTTGTACTTGCGCAGATTTCTGGACATCGCTGGTTTATCCGACTTACGGCACGTTAGCCCCCCCCCCCCATCTGACGGCGCCGTATATGGGATAGCTCGAGTTGCGAGCTGAAACTGCGGGCGACCGCGGGTTCCCTCGCTTGTGCCGCAAACTACGCCGTTTATCGGATCGCGCCCCCATAGGAGGAAGAATGTTCCAAGAATTAGGAATAGTATACATGTCCTGTATTATAATATGTTTATTTTCGATATATTAACCCTACTTTGTGCTAGAGAGGACTCAGATTCTGATCAATCAGACAAAGGGTACATCTTATAGTTTATATTTAGTATATTATTTGTTGGGACATGACATATTACATTCAATTATGTTCCTCATACAATAAAATTTAAAAATATTATCAAAATTTGATATGCATTATTTTGTCTAATTTTAAATGCTAATGTGTAATTCAACAATTGATTAGACAATAAATGGGACCAATTTCAAATTAGGGGATAGATATAGATTTCAAGGTCTGAACCTGTTTTTAATAAAGACCAAAAATATATGTTAGAGCATAGACACAAGATGATTTTACAATTATATTTAAGGAATATGTTAAGATATGTGTTCGATTAAATAAACTAAATGACTAATGTTTTTAATATTTCTTTTCTTTCTTTTCAGAGCTTCATCTGTGATGAATTTCCTTTTTTTTTGACAATAAATTTATTTTCATACAATATAATTTTTCTATGTTACTTTTTTTTAAAATACATAGGCCTAGATTTAGAGTTTGGCAGTAGACATGAAAACCAGCGTTAGAGGCTCCTAACGCTGGTTTTAGGCTACCGCCGGTATTTGGAGTCACTCCAAATAGGGTCCTAACGCTCACTTTTCAGCCGCGACTTTTCCATACCGCCGATCCCCTTACGTCAATTGCGTATCCTATCTTTTCAATGGGTCTTCCTAACTCCGGTATTTAGAGTCGTTTCTGAAGGGAGCGTTAGACATCTAACGACAAAACTCCAGCCGCAGGAAAAAAGTCAGAAGTTAAGAGCTTTCTGGGCTAACGGCCGGTTCATAAAGCTCTTAACTACTGTACCCTAAAGTACACTAACACCCATAACTACCTTTGTACCCCTAAACTGAGGTTCCCCCACACATCGCCGCCACTCGATTACATTTTCTTTAACCCCTAATCTGCGACCGCCACTTACCGTTATACTTATGTACCCCTAATCTGCTGCCCCTAACCCGCCGACCCCTGTATTATATTATTAACCCTAACCTGCCCCCCCACAACGTCGCCGCCAGCTACTTACAATAATTACCCATAATCTACTGACCGCAAGCGCCGCCACCTACGTTATCCGTATTTACCCCTAATCTGCTGCCCCTAACACGCCGACCCCTATATATATTTATTAACCCCTAACTCTGCCCCCCCTCAACGTCGCCTCCCACCTGCCTACACTTATTAACCCCCTAATCTGCCGAGACGGACCTGACGCTGACTATATAATAAAGTTATTAACCCCTAATCCTCCTCACTAACCTATCATAAATAGTATTAACCCTAATCTGCCCTCCCTAACATCGCCGACACCTAACTTCAATTATTAACCCCTAATCTGACGACCGGAGCTCACCGCTACTATAATAAATGATTAACCCCTAAAGCTAAGTCTAACCCTAACACTAACACCCCCCTAACTTAAATAAATTTACATCTAACGAAATTAATTAACTCTTATGAAATAAATTATTCCTATTTAAAAGCTAAATACTTACCAGTAAAATACATCCTAATATAGCTACAATATAAATTATAATTACATTGTAGCTATTTAGGGATAATATTTATTTTACAGGCAAACTTTGTAATTATTTTAACCATGGTACCAATAGCTATTAAATAGTTAAGACTATTTAATAGTTACCTAGTTAAAATAATAACAAAATTACCTGTAAAATAAATCCTAACCTAAGTTATAATTGAAACCTAACACTACCCCTATCATATAAATTAATTAAATAAAATACCTACAATTACCTACAATTAAACCTAACACTACACTATCAATAAATAAATTAAATACAATTCCTACAAATAAGCTACAATTACATAAACTAACGAAAGTACAAAAAATAAAAAAGAACTAAGTTACAAAAAATAAAAAAAATATTTACAAACATAAGAAAAATATTACAACAATTTTAAACTAATTACACCTACTCTAGCCCCCTAATAAAATAACAAGGCCCCCCAAAATAAAAAAATGGCCCTACCCTATTCTAAATTAATAAGTTAAAAGCTCTTTTACCTTACCAGCCCTGAACAGGGCCCTTTGCGGGGCATGCCCCAAGAAAATCAGGCTCTTTTGCCTGTAAAAAAAAAACATACAAGTACCCCCCAACATTACAACCCACCACCCACATACCCCTAATCTAACCCAAACCCCCCTTAAATAAACCTAACCACTAAGCCCCTGAAGATCTTCCTACTTGTCTTCACCTCAACAGGTATCACACCGATCCGTCCTGGCATCCGGTGCTGAATAGGTCCAGAAGAGGCTCCAAAGTCTTCCTCCTATCCGGCAAGAAGAGGGACATCGCGGACCGGCAAACATCTTCATCCAAGCGGCATCTTTGATCTTCTTCCATCCGAGGTGCGGAGCGGGTCATGTTGAAGCAGCCGACGCGGATCCATCCTCTTCTTTCGGCGTCTCCGACGAATGACGGTTCCTTTAAGGGGACGTCATCCAAGATGGCGTCCCTCGAATTCCGATTGGCTGATAGGATTCTATCAGCCAATCGGAATAAGGTAGGAATATTCTGATTGGCTGATGGAATCAGGCCAATCAGGAATCAAGTTCAATCCGATTGGCTGATCCAATCAGCAATCAGATTGAGCTCGCATTCTATTGGCTGATTCCATCAGCCAATCAGAATATTCCTACCTTAATTCCGATTGGCTGATAAAATCCTATCAGCCAATCGGAATTCGAGGGACGCCATCTTGGATGACGTCATTTAAAAGAACCGTCATTCGGCGAGTAGGCGTCGGGAGAAGAGGATGTTCCACGTGTTAGGATATATTTTTTTATTTTTTGTAACTTAGTTCTTTTTTATTTTTGTACTTTAGTTAGTTTATTTCATTGTATTTATTTGTAGATATTGTATTTAATTAATGTATTGATAGTGTTTTAGGTTTAATTGTAGGTAATTGTAGGTATTTATTTAATTAATTTATTGATAGTGTAGTGTTAGGTTTAATTGTAACTTAGGTTAGGATTTATTTTACAGGTAATTTTGTAATTATTTTAACTATTTTAGCTATTGTACCTGGGTTAAAATAAATACAAAGTTACCTGTAAAATAAATCCTAATATAGCTACAATATAAATAATATTTATATTGTAGCTATTTTAGGATTATTTTACAGGTAAGTATTTAGCTTTAAATAGGAATAATTTATTTAATAAGAGTTAATTAATTTCGTTAGATGTAAATTATATTTAATTTAGGGGGGGTGTTAGTGTTAGGGTTAGACTTAGCTTTAGGGGTTAATACATTTATTAGAATAGCGGTGAGTTCCAGTCGGCAGATTAGGGGTTAATGTTTGAAGTTAGGTGTCGGCGATGTTAGGGAGGGCAGATTAGGGGTTAATACTATTTATTATAGGGTTAGTGAGGCGGATTAGGGGTTAATAACTTTATTATAATAGCGGTGTGGTCCGCTCAGCAGATTAGGGGTTAATAAGTGTAGGCAGGTGGAGGCGACGTTGTGGGGGGCAGATTTGGGGTTAATAAATATAATATAGGGGTCGGCGGTGTTAGGGGCAGCAGATTAGGGGTACATAAGGATAACGTAAGTAGCGGCGCTTTGCGGTCGGCAGATTAGGGGTTAATTATTGTAGGTAGCTGGCGGCAACGTTGTGGGGGGCAGGTTAGGGGTTAATAAATATAATATAGGGGTCGGCGGTGTTAGGGGCAGCAGATTAGCGGTACATAAGTATAACATAGGTGGCGGTCGGCAGATTAGGGGTTAAAAAAATTTAATCGAGTGGCGGCGATGTGGGGGGACCTTGGTTTAGGGGTACATAGGTAGTTTATGGGTACTAGTGTACTTTAGAGCACATTAAAGAGCGTTTATAAACCGGCGTTAGCCCAGAAAGCTCTTAACTACTGACGTTTTTCTGCGGCTGGAGTTTTGTCGTTAGAATTCCTAACGCTCACTTCAGCCACGACTCTAAATACCGGAGTTAGAAAGATCCCATTGAAAAGATAGGATACGCAATTGACGTAAGGGGATCTGCGGTATGGAAAAGTCGCAGCTGAAAAGTGAGCGTTAGACACTTTTTTGACTGACTCCAAATACCGGCGGTAGCCTAAAACCAGCGTTAGGAGCCTCTAACGCTGGTTTTCACAGCTACCGCCAAACTCCAAATCTAGGCCTATGTTAATCCTATTTAAAGCTAAATACTTACCTATAAAATAAACCCTAATATAGCTACAATATAGATAATAATTATATTGTAGCTATGTTAGGATTTATTTTTATTTTACAGGCACCTTTCAATTTATTTTAACTAGGTACAATAGCTATTAAATAGTTATTAACTATTTAATAGCTTACCTAGCTAAAATAAAGAGAAATTTACCTGTAAAATAAAAACTAACCTAAGTTACAATTACACCTAACACTACACTACACTTAAATAAATTATTCCTATTTAAAACTAAATACTTACCTGTAAAATAAATATAAATCCTAATATAGCTACAATATAAATAATAATTATATTGTAGCTATTTTAGGATTTATATTTATTTTACAGGTAACTTTGTATTTATTTTAGCTAGTTAGAATAGTTATTAAATAGTTATTAACTATTTAATAACTACCTAGCTAAAAGAAATACAAAATTACCTGTAAAATAAATCCTAACCTAAGTTACAATTAAACCTAGCACTACACTATCATTAAATAAATTAAATAAACTACCTACAAATAACTACAATTAAATACAAATTACATAAACTAACTAAAGTACAAAAAATAAAAAAAGCTAAGTTACAAAAAATAAAAAAATAAGTTACAAACATTTAAAAAAATATTACAACAATTTTAAGCTACTTACACCTAATCTAAGCCCCCTAATAAAATAACCCCCCCCCCAAAATAAAAAAATGCCCTACCCTATTCTACATTAAAAAAGTTCAAAGCTCTTTTACCTTACCAGCCCTTAAAAGGGCCTTTTGTGGGGGCATGCCCCAAAGAGTTCAGCTCTTTTGCCTGTAAAAGAAAAATACAACCCCCCCCCCCACATTAAAACCCACCACCCACATACCCCTAATCTAACCCAAACCCCCCTTAAAATAACCTAACACTAATCCCCTGAAGATCATCCTACCTTTAGTTGTCTTCACTCAGCCGAGCCACCGATGGAACTGAAGAGGACATCCGGACCGGCAGAAGTGATCATCCAAGGGGTGCTGAAGAAATCTTCCATCCGATGAAGTGATCCTCCAAGTGGCGCTGAAGAAATCTTCCATCCGGGCGAGGTCATCTTCCAAGAGGCGCTGAAGAAGTCTTCTATCCGAGCGAGGTCATCTTCGAAAGCCGGGGTCTTGAATCTTCATCCCGCCGACGCGGAACATCCTTCTTTCCCCGATGGACTACCGACGAATGAAGGCTCCTTTAAGGGGACGTCATCCAAGATGGCATCCCTTCAATCCCGATTGGCTGATAGGATTCTATCAGCCAATCAGAAATAAGGTAGGGAAAAATCTGATTGGCTGATGGAATCAGCCAATCAGATTCAAGTTCAATCCGATTGGCTGATCCAATCAGCAAATCAGATTGAGCTCGCATTCTATTGGCTGATCGGAACAGCTGAACTCTTGGGGCATGCCCCCACAAAAAGCCCTTTTAAGGGCTGGTAAGGTAAAAGAGCTTTGAACTTTTTTAATGTAGAATAGGGTAGGGCATTTTTTTATTTTGGGGGTTTGTTATTTTATTAGGGGGCTTAGATTAGGTGTAAGTAGCTTAAAATTGTTGTAATATTTTTTTAAATGTTTGTAACTTATTTTTTTTATTTTTTGTAACTTAGCTTTTTTTATTTTTTGTACTTTAGTTAGTTTATGTAATTGTGTATTTAATTGTAGTTATTTGTAGGTAGTTTATTTAATTAATTTAATGATAGTGTAGTGTTAGGTTTAATTGTAACTTAGGTTAGGATTTATTTTACAGGTAATTTTGTATTTCTTTTAGCTAGGTAGTTATTAAATAGTTAATAACTATTTAATAACTATTCTAACTAGCTAAAATAAATACAAAGTTACCTGTAAAATAAATATAAATCCTAAGATAGCTACAATATAATTATTATTTATATTGTAGCTATATTACGGCTAGATTTTGAGTTTTGTCGGTAACGACCTGCGTAGCTAACGCTGGCTTTTTTCTGGCCGCACCTTTTAATAACTCTGGTATTGAGAGTTCACAGAATGGCTGCGTTAGGCTCCAAAAAAGGAGTGTAGAGCATATTTAACGCAACTTCAACTCTCGATACCAGAGTTGCTTACGGACGCGGCCAGCTTCAAAAACGTGCTCGTGCACGATTCCCCCATAGAAAAAATAAGTTACAAACATTTAAAAAAATATTACAACAATTTTAAGCTACTTACACCTAATCTAAGCCCCCTAATAAAATAACCCCCCCCCCAAAATAAAAAAATGCCCTACCCTATTCTACATTAAAAAAGTTCAAAGCTCTTTTACCTTACCAGCCCTTAAAAGGGCCTTTTGTGGGGGCATGCCCCAAAGAGTTCAGCTCTTTTGCCTGTAAAAGAAAAATACAACCCCCCCCCACATTAAAACCCACCACCCACATACCCCTAATCTAACCCAAACCCCCCTTAAAATAACCTAACACTAATCCCCTGAAGATCATCCTACCTTTAGTTGTCTTCACTCAGCCGAGCCACCGATGGAACTGAAGAGGACATCCGGACCGGCAGAAGTGATCATCCAAGGGGTGCTGAAGAAATCTTCCATCCGATGAAGTGATCCTCCAAGTGGCGCTGAAGAAATCTTCCATCCGGGCGAGGTCATCTTCCAAGAGGCGCTGAAGAAGTCTTCTATCCGAGCGAGGTCATCTTCGAAGCCGGGTCTTGAATCTTCATCCCGCCGACGCGGAACATCCTTCTTTCCCGATGGACTACCGACGAATGAAGGCTCCTTTAAGGGACGTCATCCAAGATGGCATCCCTTCAATCCCGATTGGCTGATAGGATTCTATCAGCCAATCAGAAATAAGGTAGGAAAAATCTGATTGGCTGATGGAATCAGCCAATCAGATTCAAGTTCAATCCGATTGGCTGATCCAATCAGCAAATCAGATTGAGCTCGCATTCTATTGGCTGATCGGAACAGCTGAACTCTTTGGGGCATGCCCCCACAAAAAGCCCTTTTAAGGGCTGGTAAGGTAAAAGAGCTTTGAACTTTTTTAATGTAGAATAGGGTAGGGCATTTTTTTATTTTGGGGGGTTTGTTATTTTATTAGGGGGCTTAGATTAGGTGTAAGTAGCTTAAAATTGTTGTAATATTTTTTTAAATGTTTGTAACTTATTTTTTTTATTTTTTGTAACTTAGCTTTTTTTATTTTTTGTACTTTAGTTAGTTTATGTAATTGTGTATTTAATTGTAGTTATTTGTAGGTAGTTTATTTAATTAATTTAATGATAGTGTAGTGTTAGGTTTAATTGTAACTTAGGTTAGGATTTATTTTACAGGTAATTTTGTATTTCTTTTAGCTAGGTAGTTATTAAATAGTTAATAACTATTTAATAACTATTCTAACTAGCTAAAATAAATACAAAGTTACCTGTAAAATAAATATAAATCCTAAGATAGCTACAATATAATTATTATTTATATTGTAGCTATATTACGGCTAGATTTTGAGTTTTGTCGGTAACGACCTGCGTAGCTAACGCTGGCTTTTTTCTGGCCGCACCTTTTAATAACTCTGGTATTGAGAGTTCACAGAATGGCTGCGTTAGGCTCCAAAAAAGGAGTGTAGAGCATATTTAACGCAACTTCAACTCTCGATACCAGAGTTGCTTACGGACGCGGCCAGCTTCAAAAACGTGCTCGTGCACGATTCCCCCATAGAAAACAATGGGGCTGTTTGAGCTGAAAAAAAAAACACCTTTCCGATCAGCCAATAGAATGCGAGCTCAATCTGATTGGCTGATTGGATAAGCCAATCGGATTGAACTTGATTCTGATTGGCTGATTTCATCAGCCAATCAGAATATTCCTACCTTAATTCCGATTGGCTGATAGAATCCTATCAGCCAATCGGAATTCGAGGGACGCCATCTTGGATGACGTCATTTAAAGGAACCGTCATTCGTCGTCTAGTCGTCGGTTGAAGAGGATGTTCCGCGTCGGCTTGGAAGAAGATGGTTCCGCTCCGCTCCAGAAGAAAGAAGATTGAAGATGCGGCTTGATAGAAGACTTCATCCCGATGATGGACTTCCGACTTCAGCCCGATGATGGATTTCTTCAGTCGCCGCTTGGATCCAGACTTCAGCCCGAGGATGGACGTCACTCTTCAGCCCCCCGCTTGGGCTTGGATCAACACTTCCGAGGACCGATCGGTGAACCTGGTATGGTGAAGATAAGGTAGGAAGATCTTCAGGGGCTTAGTGTTAGGTTTATTTAAGGGGGGTTTGGGTTAGATTAGGGGTATGTGGGTGGTGGGTTGTAATGTTGGGGGGGGGGTATTGTATGTGTTTTTTTACAGGCAAAAGAGCTGAATTTCTTGGGGCATGCCCCGCTAAGGGCCCTGTTCAGGGCTGGTAAGGTAAAAGAGCTTGTAACTTTTTAAATTTAGAATAGGGTAGGGCATTTTTTATTTTGGGGGGCTTTGTTATTTTATTAGGGGGCTTAGAGTAGGTATAATTAGTTTAAAATTGTTGTAATATTTTTCTAATGTTTGTAAATATTTTTGTAATTTTTTGTACTTTAGTTAGTTTATTTCATTGTAGTTATTTGTAGATATTTTATTTAAATAATTTATTGATAGTGTAGTGTTAGGTTTAATTGTAGATAATTGTAGGTATTGTATTTAATTAATGTATTGATAGTGTAGTGTTAGGTTTAATTGTAGATAATTGTAGGTAGTTTATTTAATTAATTTATTGATAGTGTAGTGTTAGGTTTAATTGTAACTTAGGTTAGGATTTATTTTACAGGTAATTTTGTAATTATTGTAACTATTTTAGCTATTAAATAGTTATTAACTATTTAATAGCTATTGTACCTGGTTAAAATAAATACAAAGTTACCTGTAAAATAAATATAAATCCTAAAATAGCTACAATATAATAATAATTTATGGTGTAGCTATATTAGGGTTTATTTTACAGGTAAGTATTTAGCTTTAAATAGGAATAATTTATTTGATAAGAGTTAATTTATTTTGTTAGAATAAAATTATATTTAACTTAGGGGGGTGTTAGGGTTAGGGTTAAAATTAGCTTTAGGGGTTAAAAAATTTATTAGAGTAGCGGTGAGCTCCAATCGGCAGATTAGGGGTTAATACTTGAAGTTAGGTGTCGGCGATGTTAGGGAGGGCAGATTAGGGGTTAATACTATTTATTATAGGGTTATTGAGGCGGGAGTGAGGCGGATTAGGGGTTAATAACTTTATTATAGTAGCGGTGAGATCCGCTCGGCATATTAGGGGTTAATAAGTGTAGGCAGGTGGAGGCGAAGTTGACGGGGGCAGGTTAGGGGTTAATAAATATAATATAGGGGTCGTCGATGTTAGGGGCAGCAGATTAGGGGTACATAAGGATAACGTAATTAGCGTCGCTTTGCGGTCGGCAGATTAGGGGTTAATTATTGTAGGTAGCTGGCGGCGACGTTGTGGGGGGCAGGTTAGGGGTTAATAAATATAATATAGGGGTCGGCGGTGTTAGGGGCAGCAGATTAGGGGTAGATAAGTATAACCTAGGTGGCGGTCGGCAGATTAGGGGTTAAAAAATTTTTATCGAGTGTCGGCGATGTGGGGGGACCTCGGTTGAGGGGTACATAGGTAGTTTATGGGTGTAAGTGTACTTTAGAGCACAGTAGTTAAGAGCTTTATAAACCGGCGTTAGCCCAGAAAGTTCTTAACTACTGACTTTTTTCTGCGGCTGGAGTTTTGTCGTTAGATTTCTAACGCTCACTTCAGCCACGACTCTAAATACCGGAGTTAGAAAGATCCCATTGAAAAGATAGGATACGCAATTGACGTAAGGGGATCTGCGGTATGGAAAAGTCGCGGCTGAAAAGTGAGCGTTAGACCCTTTCCTGACTGACTCCAAATACCGGCGGTAGCCTAAAACCAGCGTTAGGAGCCTCTAACGCTGGTTTTCACGGCTACCGCCAAACTCTAAATCTAGGCCTTAGGGTTTATTTTACAGGTAAGTATTAAGTTTTAAATAGGAATAATTTATTAAAGTATAGTGTAGTGTTAGGTGTAATTGTAACTTAGGTTAGTTTTTATTTTACAGGTAAATTTCTCTTTTTTTTAGCTAGGTAAGCTATTAAATAGTTAATAACTATTTAATAGCTATTGTACCTAGTTAAAATAAATTGAAAGGTGCCTGTAAAATAAAAATAAATCCTAAAATAGCTACAATATAATTATTATTTATATTGTAGCTATATTAGGGTTTATTTTATAGGTAAGTATTTAGTTTCAAATAGGATTAACTTAGGCCTAGATTTGGAGTTTGGCGGTAGCCGTGAAAACCAGCGTTAGAGGCTCCTAACGCTGGTTTTAGGCTACCGCCAGTATTTGGAGTCACTCAAAAAAGGGTCTAACGCTCACTTTTCAGCCGCGACTTTTCCATACCGCAGATCCCCTTACGTCTATTGCGTATCCTATCTTTTCAATGGGATCTTTCTAACTCCGGTATTTAGAGTTGTGTCTGAAGTGAGCGTTAGAAATCTAACGACAAAACTCCAGCCGCAGAAAAAAGTCAGTAGTTAAGATCTTTCTGGGCTAACGCCGGTTCATAAAGCTCTTAACTACTGTGCTCTAAAGTACACTAACACCCATAAACTACCTATGTACCCCTAAACCGAGGTCCCCCCACATTGCCGCCACTCGATTAAATTTTTTAACCCCTAATCTGCCGACCGCCACCTACGTTATACTTATGTACCCCTAATCTGCTGCCCCTAACACCGCCGACCCCTATATTATATTTATTAACCCCTAACCTGCCCCCCACAACGTCGCCGCCAGCTACCTACAATAATTAACCCCTAATCTGCAAACCGCAAAGCGCTGCCACCTACATTATAGCTATGTACCCCTAATCTGCTGCCCCTAACACCGCCGACCCCTATATTATATGTATTAACCCCTAATCTGCCGCCCTCAACGTCGCCTCCACCTGCCTACACTTATTAACCCCTAATCTGCCGACCGGACCTGAGCGCTACTATAATTAAGTTATTAACCCCTAATCCGCCTCACTAACCCTATAATAAATAGTATTAACCCCTAATCTGCCCTCCCTAACATCGCCGACACCTAACTTCAATTATTAACCCCTAATCTGCCGACTGGAGCTCACCGCTATTCTAATAAATGTATTAACCCCTAAAGCTAAGTCTAACCCTAACACTAACACCCCCCTAAATTAAATATAATTTTAATCTAACGAAATTAATTAACTCTTATTAAATAAATTATTCCTATTTAAAGCTAAATACTTACCTGTAAAATAAATCCTAATATAGCTACAATATAAATTATAATTATATTATAGCTATTTTAGGATTAATATTTATTTTACAGGTAACTTTGTAATTATTTTAACCAGGTACAATAGCTAAAATAGTTAAAATAATTACAAATTTACCTGTAAAATAAATCCTAACCAAAGTTGCAATTAAACCTAACACTACACTATAAATATAAATTAAATACAATTCCTACAAATAAATACAATGAAATAAACTAACTAAAGTACAAAAAATAAAAAAGATCTAAATTACAAAAAATAAAAAAATATTTACAAACATTAGAAATATATTACAACAATTTTAAACTAATTACACCTACTCTAAGCCCCCTAATAAAATAACAAAGCCCCCCAAAATAAAAAATGCCCTGCCCTATTCTAAATTACTAAAGTTCAAAGCTTTTTTACCTTACCAGCCCTGAACAGGGCCCTTTGCGGGGCATGCCCCAAGAAGTTCAGCTCTTTTGCCTGTAAAAAAACCATACAATACCCCCCCCCCAACATTACAACCCACCACCCACATACCCCTAATCTAACTTAGTTCTTTTTTATTTTTTGTACTTTAGTTAGTTTATTTCATTGTATTTATTTGTAGGAATTGTATTTAATTTATTTATTGATAGTGTAGTGTTAGGTTTAATTGTAACTTAGGTTAGGATTTATTTTACAGGTAAATTTGTAATTATTTTAACTATTTTAGCTATTGTACCTGGTTAAAATAATTACACAGTTACCTGTAAAATAAATATTAATCCTAAAATAGCTATAATATAATTATAATTTATATTGTAGCTATATTAGAATTTATTTAATAAGAGTTAATTAATTTCGTTAGATTAAAATTATATTTAACTTAGGGGGGTGTTAGTGTTAGGGTTAGACTTAGCTTTAGGGGTTAATACATTTATTAGAATAGCGGTGAGCTCCAGTCGGCAGATTAGGGGTTAATAATTGAAGTTAGGTGTTGGCGATGTTAGGGAGGGCAGATTAGGGGTTAATACTATTTATTATAGGGTTAGTGAGGCGGATTAGGGGTTAATAACTTTATTATAGTAGCGCTCCGGTCGGCAGATTAGGGGTTATTAAGTGTAGGCAGGTGGAGGCGACGTTGTGGGGTCGGCAGATTAGGGGTTAATAAATATAGGCAGATTAGGGGTTAATAAATATAATATAGGGGTCGGCGGTATTAGGGGCAGCAGATTAGGGGTACATAGGGATAATGTAAGTAGCGGCGGTTTACGGAGCGGCAGATTAGGGGTTAAAAATAATATACAGGGGTCAGCGATAGTGGGGGCGGCAGAATAGGGGTTAATAAGTGTAAGGTTAGGGGTGTTTAGACTCGGGGTACATGTTAGGGTGTTAGGTGCAGACGTAGGAAGTGTTTCCTCATAGCAAACAATGGGGCTGCGTTAGGAGCTGAACGCGGCTTTTTTGCAGGTGTTAGGTTTTTTTTTCAGCTCAAACAGCCCCATTGTTTCCTATGGGGGAATCGTGCACGAACACGTTTTTGAGGCTGGCCGCGTCCGTAAGCAACTCTGGTATCGAGAGTTGAAGTTGCGTTAAATATGCTCTACGCTCCTTTTCTGGAGCCTAACGCAGCCATTCTCAATACCAGAGTTATTTTAAAGGTGCGGCCAGAAAAAAGCCAGCGTTAGATACGCGGGTCCTTACCGACAAAACTCTAAATCTAGCCGTTAGTTAATAATAGAAATATTATTTAGATTTATTTAATTAATATTTAAGTTAGGGGGGTGTTAGGGTTAGTGTTAGACTTAGGTTTAGGGGTTAATAATTTATTACAGTGGCGGCGGTGTAGTGGGGGGCAGGATAGGGGTTAATAAATTTATTATAGGTGGCGACGGTGTAGGGGGGCAGGATAGGGGTTAATAAATTTAATATAGGTTGCGGCGGGTTCAGGGAGCGGCAGTTTAGGGGTTAAACTATTTATTTATTTGCGGCGAGGTGCGGGATCAGCAGGATAGGGGTTAATAACTTTGTTATAGAGGGCGACGGTATAGGGGGGGCAGGATAGGGGTTACTAGGATTATGTAGGTGGCAGCGGTGCCTGGGAGCGGCGGTTTAGGGGTTAATACATTTATAAGACTTGCGGCGGGGTCTAGGAGCGGCGGTTTAGGGGTTAATACATTTATAAGACTTGCGGCAGGGTCTAGGAGCGGCGGTTTAGGGGTTAGTAACTTTATTTAGTTGCGGGGGGCTCCGGGGGCGCCGGTATAGGGGGTAGAACAGTGTAGTTTAGTGTGGTTGCTTAGTGACAGGCTAGCAAGAAAGCTGTCAAACAGCCGAAGAGCAGCGAGATCGGATGAGTGATAACTCTCACAGTCCGCTGCTCATCGCCCCGCGGCTTTTTGACAGCTTTATTTGAAGGTAGGCGAGCTTAGGCGGGCGTATTGGGCCGGCAAAGGCAGGAAAGTTGACACGTTGATAACTACCCCCCATTGTCTCAATCAACCTGTCTATATTGTCTCAATGCACAGTAAAGAGGATGCTTCAAGTGGCCAAAATATCTCAAAGGAGTTAGTTGCATCTTGGGGTCAGAAAGTATCCAAAACTACAATCTGACATCACCTACATCCCCACAAGTTGCTTAGAAAGGTTTCAATAATAAAGTGTCTACTCTCATCCAAAAATAAACCCAAGCATCTTTAGTTTGCCAGACACTCCTATAACTTCAAAAGAGATCAGGTTTCTTTGGTCAGATAAAACCAAAATAGTGGTGGATTTGCAAAGGCTCTTTAATGTTTTGAGGTTGTTTTTTCTTCCAGAGGACCTGGACATATTGTTAGGATACATGGCATCATGGACTCTATCAAATATCAACAGATATTAAAAGAACTAGACATGTGCGGTTCGTTTCGGATTAATTCGGAAATTCGGTAAATTCGGTAAATTCTGAGATTCGGATCGATTCGGATTTCCGAATTAAAATACTTCCGAATCTACCGAATGAATCCGAAATAGCTGCCGTATCTCCGAATAAATCCGAATTAGCTCGTTAAAATTCGGCATTTCCCCATAGGAAACAATGGGAGTTTCGGCTGAAAAAAAACTAACACCGCAGCCCCATTGTTTCCTATGGGGAAACACTAAGTCTGCACCTAACACCCTAACATGTACCCCGAGTCTCTAAACACCCCTAATCTGACACTTATTAACCCCTAATCTGCTGCCTCCGCTATCGCTGACACCTGCATTATTTTATTAACCCCTAATCTGCCGACCGAATATCACCGCCACCTACATTATAACTATTAACCCCTAATATGCTGTCCCTAACACCGCCGACCCCTACATTATAGTTATTAACCCCTAATCTGCCCCCCCCAACGTCGCCGCAATCTAACTACAAGTATTAACCCCTAATCTGCCGACCCGATATCGCCGCCACCTACATTATAACTATTAACCCCTAATCTGCTGTCCCTAACACCGCCGACCCCTACATTATAGTTATTAACCCCTAATCTGCCTCCCCCAACGTCGCCGCAATCTAACTACAAGTATTAACCCCTAATCTGCCGACCGAATATCGCCGCCCGCCTACATTATAGCTATTAACCCCTAATCTGCTGTCCCTAACACCGCCGACCCCTACATTATAGTTATTAACCCCTAATCTGCCCCCCCCAACGTCGCCACAATCTAACTACAAGTATTAACCCCTAATCTGCCGACCGCAAATCGCTGCCACTATAATAAATGTATTAACCCCTAAACCGCCGCACTCCCGCCTCGCAAACACTATAATACATTTTATTAACCCCTAATCTGCCCTCCCTAACATCGCCGCCACCTACCTACAATTATTAACCCCTAATCTCCCGCCCGCACCGTCACCGCTACTATAATAAGGTTATTAACCCCTAAACCTAAGTCTAACCCTAACACTAACACCCCCTAACTTAAATATAATTTAAATAAAACGAAATAAATTTACTATAGTTAAATAAATTAATCCTATTTAAAACTAAAGACTTACCTGTAAAATAAACCCTAAGATAGCTGCAATATAACTAATAGTTACATTGTAGCTATTTTAGGATTTATTTTTATTTTACAGGCAACTTTGTATTTATTTTAACTAGGTACAATAGTTATTAAATAGTTAATAACTATTTAATAACTACCTAGCTAAAATAAATACAAATTTACCTGTAAAATAAATCCTAACCTAAGTTACAATTACACCTAACACTACACTATCATTTAATTAATTAAATAAATCACTCATATTTAAAACTAAATACTTACCTGTAAAATAAACCCTAATTTAGCTGCAATATAACTAATAGTTACATTGTAGCTATTTTAGCATTTATATTTATTTTACAGGCAACTTTGTATTTATTTTAACTAGGTACAATAGCTATTAAATAGTTTTGACTAATTAATAGCTACCTAGTTAAAATAATTACAAAATTACCTGTAAAATAAAACCTAACACTACACTATCATTAAATAAATTAACTACAAGTACCTACAATTATCTACAATTAAATAAACTAAAGTACAAAACCCCCCAACTAAATTACAAAAAATAAAAAACCACTAAATTACAAAAAATAAAAAAATATTACAAGAATTTTAAACTAATTACACCTAATCTAAGCCCCCTAATAAAATAACAAAGCCCCCCAAAATAAAAAAAAATGCCCTACCCTATACTAAATTACAAAAGTTAACAGCTCTATTACCTTACCAGCCCTGAACAGGGCCCTTTGCGGGGCATGCCCCAAAGAAAACAGCTCTTTTGCCTGTAAAAAAAAACACAATCCCCCCCCCACATTACAACCCACCACCCACATACCCCTACTCTAACCCAAACCCCCCTTAAATAAACCTAACACTACCCCCCTGAAGATCTCCCTACCTTGAGTCGTGTTCACCCAGCCGGGCCGAAGTCTTCATCCGATGGGGCAGAAGAGGACATCCAGACCGGCAGAAGTCTTCATCCAAGCGGGGCAAGAAGAGGTCTTCCATCCATCATACAAGTACCAAAATACAAACAAACACTAAATTACCAAAAATAATAAAATATTACAATAATTTTAATCTAATTACACCTAATCTAAGCCCCCTACTAGCTATTAATATAGCTACAATATAACTAATAGTTACATTGTAGCTATTTTAGGATTTATATGTATTTTACAGGCAACTTTGTATTCATTTTAACTAGGTTCAATAGCTATTAAATAGATATTGACTATTTAATAGCTACCTAGTTAAAATAATTACAAAATTACCTGTAAAATAAATCCTAACCTAAGTTACAATTAAACCTAACACTACACTATCATTAAATAAATTAACTACAAGTACCTACAATTAAATACAATTAAAAAAACTAAACTAAAGTACAACCCCCCCCCCCACTAAATTACAAAAAATAAAAAAATATTACAAGAATTTTAAACTAATTACACCTAATCTAAGCCCCCTAATAAAATAACAAAGCCCCCCAAAATAAAAAAATGCCCTAACCTATACTAAATTACAAAAGTTAACAGCTCTATTACCTTACCAGCCCTGAACAGGGCCCTTTGCGGGGCATGCCCCAAAGAAAACAGCTCTTTTGCCTGTAAAAAAAAAACACAATCCCCCCCCCCACATTACAACCCACCACCCACATACCCCTACTCTAACCCAAACCCCCCTTAAATAAACCTAACACTACCCCCCTGAAGATCTCCCTACCTTGAGTCGTGTTCACCCAGCCGGGCCGAAGTCTTCATCCGATGGGGCAGAAGAGGACATCCAGACCGGCAGAAGTCTTCATCCAAGCGGGGCAAGAAGAGGTCTTCCATCCATCAGAAAAGTACAAAAAAAACAAACAAACACTAAATTAGCAAAAATAATAAAATATTACAATAATTTTAAACTAATTACACCTAATCTAAGCCCCCTACTAGCTATTAATAAAAAAAATTACAAGAATTTTAAACTAATTACACCTAATCTAAGCCCCCTAATAAAATAACAAAGCCCCCCAAAATAAAAAAATGCCCTACCCTATACTAAATTACAAAAGTAATCAGCTCTATTACCTTACCAGCCCTGAACAGGGCCTTTTGCGGGGCATGCCCCAAAGAAAACAGCTCTTTTGCCTGTAAAAAAAAACACAATACCCCCCCCCACATTACAACCCACCACCCACATACCCCTACTCTAACCCAAACCCCCCTTAAATAAACCTAACACTACCCCCCTGAAGATCTCTCTACGTGTCTTCACCCAGCGGGCCGAAGTCTTCATCCGATCGGGCAGAAGAGGACATCCAGACCGGCAGAATTCTTCATCCAAGCGGGGCAAGAAGAGGTCTTCCATCCATCAGAAGTCTTGATCCAGGCGGCATCTTCTCTGTTCATCCATCCGGAGCGGAGCGGCAGCATCCTGAAGACATCCCACGCAGAGCATCCTCTTCTTTCTTGATCCGACGACTAGGTGACTGTACCTTTAAGTGACGTCATCCAAGATGGCGTCCCTTGAATTCCGATTGGCTGATAGGATTCTATCAGCCAATCGGAATTAAGGTAGGAAAAATCTGATTGGCTGATTCAATCAGCTAATCAGATTCAAGTTCAATCCGATTGGCTGATGGAATCAGCCAATCAGATTGACCTCGCATTCTATTGGCTGTTCCGATCAGCCAATAGAATGCGAGTTTTTTACAGGCAAAAGAGCTGTTTTCTTTGGGGCATGCCCCGCAAAAGGCCCTGTTCAGGGCTGGTAAGGTAATAGAGCTGATTACTTTTGTAATTTAGTATAGGGTATTGCATTTTTTTATTTTGGGGGGCTTTGTTATTTTATTAGGGGGCTTAGATTATGTGTAATTAGTTTAAAATTATTGTAATTTTTTTTATTTTTTGTAATTTAGTGTTTGTTTTTTTTGTACTTTAGTTTAGTTTATTTCATTGTATTTAATTGTAGGTACTTGTAGTTAATTTATTTAATGATAGTGTAGTGTTAGGTTTAATAGTAACTTAGGTTAGGATTTATTTTACAGGTAATTTTGTAATTATTTTAACTAGGTAGCTATTAAACAGTAAATATCTATTTAATAGCTATTGTACCTAGTTAAAATAAATACAAAGTTGTCTGTAAAATAAATATAAATGCTAAAATAGCTACAATGTAACTATTAGTTATATTGTAGCTATATTAGGTTTTATTTTACAGGTAAGTATTTAGTTTTATATAGGATTAATTTATTTAGTTAATTTAATGACAGTGTAGTGTTAGGTGTAATTGTAACTTAGGTTAGGGTTTATTTTACAGGTAAATTTGTATTTATTTTAGCTAGGTAGTTATTAACTATTTAATAGCTATTGTACCTAGTTAAAATAAATACAAAGTTGCCTGTAAAATAAATATAAATCCTAAAATAGCTACAATGTAACTATTAGTTATATTGTAGCTATATTAATAGCTAGTAGGGGGCTTAGATTAGGTGTAATTAGTTTAAATTTATTGTAATATTTTATTATTCTTGCTAATTTAGTGTTTGTTTGTTTTTTTGTACTTTTCTGATGGATGGAAGACCTCTTCTTGCCCCGCTTGGATGAAGACTTCTGCCGGTCTGGATGTCCTCTTCTGCCCCATCGGATGAAGACTTCGGCCCGGCTGGGTGAACACGACTCAAGGTAGGGAGATCTTCAGGGGGGTAGTGTTAGGTTTATTTAAGGGGGGTTTGGGTTAGAGTAGGGGTATGTGGGTGGTGGGTTGTAATGTGGGGGGGGGGGGGTATTGTGTTTTTTTTTTACAGGCAAAAGAGCTGTTTTCTTTGGGGCATGCCCCGCAAAAGGCCCTGTTCAGGGCTGGTAAGGTAATAGAGCTGTTAACTTTTGTAATTTAGTATAGGGTAGGGCATTTTTTTTTATTTTGGGGGGCTTTGTTATTTTATTAGGGGGCTTAGATTAGGTGTAATTAGTTTAAAATTCTTGTAATATTTTTTTATTTTTTGTAATTTAGTGGGGGGGTTTTTGTACTTTAGTTTAGTTTTTTAAATTGTATTTAATTGTAGGTACTTGTAGTTAATTTATTTAATGATAGTGCAGTGTTAGGTTTAATTGTAACTTAGGTTAGGATTTATTTTACAGGTAATTTTGTAATTATTTTAACTAGGTAGCTATTAAATAGTCAATATCTATTTAATAGCTATTGAACCTAGTTAAAATAAATACAAAGTTGCCTGTACAATAAATATAAATGCTAAAATAGCTACAATGTAACTATTAGTTATATTGCAGCTATATTAGGGTTTATTTTACAGGTAAGTCTTTAGTTTTATATAGGATTCATTTATTTAGTTAATTTAATGATAGTGTAGTGTTAGGTGTAATTGTAACTTAGGTTATGATTTATTTTACAGGTAAATTTGTATTTATTTTAGCTAGGTAGTTATTAAATAGTTATTAACTATTTAATAGATATTGTACCTAGTTAAAATAAATACAAAGTTGCCTGTAAAATAAATATAAATCCTAAAATAGCTACAATGTAACTATTAGTTATATTGAAGCTATATTAATAGCTAGTCGGGGGCTTAGATTAGGTGTAATTAGTTTAAAATTATTGTAATATTTTATTATTTTTTGTAATTTAGTGTTTGTTTGTATTTTGGTACTTGTATGATGGATGGAAGACCTCTTCTTGCCCCGCTTGGATGAAGACTTCTGCCGGTCTGGATGTCCTCTTCTGCCCCATCGGATGAAGACTTCGGCCCGGCTGGGTGAACACGACTCAAGGTAGGGAGATCTTCAGGGGGGTAGTGTTAGATTTATTTAAGGGGGGTTTGGGTTAGAGTAGGGGTATGTGGGTGGTGGGTTGTAATGTGGGGGGGGGGGATTGTGTTTTTTTTTTACAGGCAAAAGAGCTGTTTTCTTTGGGGCATGCCCCGCAAAGGGCCCTGTTCAGGGCTGGTAAGGTAATAGAGCTGTTAACTTTTGTAATTTAGTATAGGGTAGGGCATTTTTTTATTTTGGGGGGCTTTGTTATTTTATTAGGGGGCTTAGATTAGGTGTAATTAGTTTAAAATTCTTGTAATATTTTTTTATTTTTTGTAATTTAGTGTTTGTTTGTTTTTGTAATTTAGTGGGGGGTTTTTGTACTTTAGTTTATTTAATTGTAGATAATTGTAGGTACTTGTAGTTAATTTATTTAATGACAGTGTAGTGTTAGGTTTAATTGTAACTTAGGTTAGGATTTATTTTACAGGTAATTTTGTAATTATTTTAACTAGGTAGCTATTAATTAGTAAATAACTATTTAATAGCTTTTGTACCTAGTTAAAATAAATACAAAGTTGCCTGTAAAATAAATATAAATGCTAAAATAGCTACAATGTAACTATTAGTTATATTGCAGCTATCTTAGGGTTTATTTTACAGGTAAGTATTTTGTTTTAAATATGATTCATTTATTTAGTTAATTTAATGATAGTGTAGTGTTAGGTGTAATTGTAACTTAGGTTAGGATTTATTTTACAGGTAAATTTGTATTTATTTTAGCTAGGTAGTTATTAAATAGTTATTAACTATTTAATAACTATTGTACCTAGTTAAAATAAATACAAAGTTGCCTATAAAATAAAAATAAATCCTAAAATAGCTACAATGTAACTATTAGTTATATTGCAGCTATCTTAGGGTTTATTTTACAGGTAAGTCTTTAGTTTTAAATAGGATTCATTTATTTAACTATAGTAAACTTATTTCGTTTTATTTAAATTATATTTAAGTTAGGGGGTGTTAGTGTTAGGGTTAGACTTAGGTTTAGGGGTTAATAACCTTATTATAGTAGCGGCGACGTTGGGGGCGGGAGATTAGGGGTTAATAATTGTAGGTAGGTGGCGGCGATGTTAGGGAGGGCATATTAGGGGTTAATAAAATGTATTATAGTGTTTGCGAGGCGGGAGTGCGGCGGTTTAGGGGTTAATACATTTATTATAGTGGCGGCGATTTGCGGTCGGCAGATTAGGGGTTAATACTTGTAGTTAGATTGTGGCGACGTTGGGGGGAGGCAGATTAGGGGTTAATAACTATAATGTAGGGGTCGGCGGTGTTAGGGACACCAGATTAGGGGTTAATAGCTATAATGTAGGCGGCGGCGATATCGGGTCGGCAGATTAGGGGTTAATACTTGTAGTTAGATTGCGGCGACGTTGGGGGGGGGCAGATTAGGGGTTAATAACTATAATGTAGGGGTCGGCGGTGTTAGGGACAGCAGATTAGGGGTTAATAGCTATAATGTAGGCGGCGGCGATATCGGGTCGGCAGATTAGGGGTTAATACTTGTAGTTAGATTGCGGCGACGTTGGGGGGGGCAGATTAGGGGTTAATAACTATAATGTAGGGGTCGGCGGTGTTAGGGACAGCAGATTAGGGGTTAATAGTTATAATGTAGGCGGCGGCGATATCGGGTCGGCAGATTAGGGGTTAATACTTGTAGTTAGATTGCGGCGACGTTGGGGGAGGCAGATTAGGGGTTAATAACTATAATGTAGGGGTCGGCGGTGTTAGGGACAGCAGATTAGGGGTTAATAGCTATAATGTAGGTTGCGGCGATATCCGATCGGCAGATTAGGGGTTAAATAATGTTATTATAGGGTTTGCAATGTGGGGGGGGCCTCGGTTTAGTGGTTCATAGGTAGTTTATGGGTGTTAGTGACTTAGTGTACTAAATGGGTGTTAGTGTACTAAAAACATTCCGAATTTCGGAACGGAATAGAACCGAATTCAGCCGAATCCGAATAAATCCGAAACGAATTTATTCAAATTTTGCCGAATCCGATTCGATCCGAAACGAAATTCGAAAAGTCCGAATCGATCCGAACCGAAAACGAACCGAATTTTCTAAATTGTCTAAAAGAACACCTTACTGCATTTGCCATAAAACTTAAAACGGTTTGTTGTTAAATCATCCAACAGGATAATGATGCCAAACATACATCAAAATTAACACAAAACATGTTTAGTGACCACAAAATAAAGATCCTGCCATGGCCATCCCAGTCCCCTGACTTGAATCCTATATAAAACCTGTGGGGTAAACTGAAGAGGAAAGTCCACCATCATCAACCTTGAACTTTTATGGATCTGGAGAGATTCTGTATGAAGAAATGGGGGCCCATTTATCAAGCTCCGAACGGAGCTTGTGGGCCCGTGTTTCTGGCGAGTCTTCAGACTCGCCAGAAACAGCAGTTTATGAAGCAGCGGTCCCAAAGACCGCTGCTTCATAACCCTGTCCACCTGCTCTGAGCAGGCGGACGGGAATCGCCGGAATTCAACCTGATCGAGTACGATCGGGTTGATTGACATCTGCCTGCTGGCTGTCGATTGGCCACGAGTCTGCAGGAGGCGGCGTTGCACCAGCAGCTCATGTGAGCTGCTGGTGCAATGCTGAATACGGAGAGCGTATTGCTCTCTGCTTTTAGCAATGTCTTGCGGACCTGATCCGCGCTGTCAGATCAGGTCTGCAAGACTTTTGAGAAATAGGCCCCACAGATCCCTTGCCTTGTGTTCGCCAACCTCTTTATAGGAAAAGACTCAGCAGTTAGCACAAAGTATTGACTAAAAGGGTTCCAATAATTGTGCCACACATATATTTAACAAATATATTTTTTTTTTATAAAGTTTTGTGCGTTTGCAATTGTTTGATATCCATGAGAGCAGAGTATTTTTTGAGCAGAAGATCAAAATGTTAAACAATAAAGACATACAGCCTTTTTTAGTCATATTTACCAAGGGTGACAATATTAGAGGAAGGCACTGTATATACAGATATATATGTTCTGCACATAGCAGAATATGTTCTATGTATTTATAAATAGATATTCCTACATATGTATGTATATCTATTTATAAATACATAGAACATATTCTGCTATGTGCAGAACATTGGAATGTGAAGTATTTACAGTAAATACACAGCATAAAACATTATTAAAAATGAATAGCGCTCCCTAAAGACTCTACTGTTCAGGGATGCATACAACCTACGCTAACCTTACTTTATACCAGTTCCACTCCTCCATTGCTATCCCCTGAACCCCCTTAGCATGTAAGCCTAAGAGTCCAGCTGTTTGTAGATCACCATCTTAAGAGTGGATTACAACAGTGCAACTCTTGGCCCTCTACCCATTTGATCCCTATAATTGTTTTGTTGTACTCCCCTTTGTTTATAGCGCTGCGGAATCTATTGGCGCTCTACAAATAACTAATAATAATAATAATAATAAAAATACGCTTTTACATGTTTTCATCTACTTGAGTGCAAAGGGTTCCAGTGCACTTATATACATTTCTATATTCTATATATGTATACATATGTATTTATGTGTTTATGTGTGTATATATGTCTGTAAATACATTTATACACATGTGTATATATATATATATATATATATATATATATATATATAACCCCTTCCTTATCCATCTTTGGTGAGAATGATATAGGTTGGACATCAGGCTGAGAGTTCACAACATGCAGGGTATTGGATGCAGCCTTTATCATCCCAAGCAGAATCACACACACACCTTTCTGCAGCCTGAAAAGCTCTGACTAAAACTCTCTTCACAGGAAGTCTCTGAAACTGTCAGCATCTGATTGGCTCTCACTATCATGTGATACAGAGTTGAGCAAAGGGCAAAGTACAAGGTGCAAGGTGCAGTTAATCTCTGCAGAAAAATTACAAAGGGCTACATTCCCCCCCCCCCCCCCTGTAAAATTCCTGCCTTCCACTGGCAGGAGAGATACATTCTATAATTAAACATCACTCCGGCACAAGTAACAAACTCATCTAATACAGTTGTGTTCCTGTACCTAACAAAGGCCTAGATTATGAATTTTGCGGTAGCTGAAAAAGCAGCGTGAACAGGTGCTAACGCAGCTTTTTTACTACCGCTGGTATTACGAGTCTTGCAGGTTTAAAGTCACCCCACACTTTTTTGGCCTTACCACAAAACGACGTACGTAAACTTAGTAAAGTCTTTTTTTCTATGGGACTTTCATATCGCTGGTATTACGAGTCTGTCCTGGGAGGCCAAAAAGTGAGCGGTACACCCTAAATCGTCAAGATTCCTACCGCATTTGAAAGTCAGTAGTTATGAGTTTTATTGTACAACGCTGTAACATAAAAATCATAACTAAAGTGCTAAAAAGTACACTAACACCCATAAACTTTCTATTAACCCCTAAACCGAGGCCCTCCCGCATCGCAAACACTAAAATAGAATTTTGAATCCCTAATCTGCCACTCCAGACACCGCCGCCACCTACATTATATTTCTGAACCCCTAATCTGCTGCCCCAAACATCGCTGACACCTACATTATATTTATTAACCCCTAATCTGCTGCCCCCAATGTCGCCGCAACCTACCTACACTTATTAACCCCTAATCTGCCTCCCTCAACATCGCCGCCACCATAATAAATATATTAACCCCTAAACTGACGTACTCCCGCCTCGCAAACATTAGTTTATTATTATTAACCCCTAATCTGCCGTCCCTAACATCGTCGCCACCTACCTACATTTATTAACCCCTAATCTGCCGACCCCAACATCACTATATTAAAGTTATTAACCCCTAAACCTAAGTCTAACCCTAACACCCCCTAACAAATATAATTTAAATAAATCTAACTACATATTCCTATCATTAACTAAATAATTCCTATTTAAAACTAAATACTTACCTGTAAAATAAACCCTAAACTAACTACAATATAACTAATAGTTACATTGTATCTAGCTTAGGATTTATTTTTATTTTACAGGCAAGTTTGTATTTATTTTAACTAGGTAGAATAGTTCTTAAACAGTTATTAACTATTTAATAACTACCCAGCTAAAATAAATACAAATTAACCTGTAAAATAAAACCTAACTTAAGTTACACTAACACCTAACACTTTTAAATACTATTAACTAAATTAAATTAAATTAGCTAAAGTACAAAAAAAACCAACTAAATTACAGAAAATAAAAAACAAATTACAGATATTTAAACTAATTACACCTAATCTAATATCCCTATCAAAATAAAAAAAGCCCCTCCCCCCCCCAAAAAAAAACAACCCTAGCCTTAACTAAACTACCAATAGCCCTTAAAAGGGCCTTTTGCGGGACATTGCCCCAAAGTAATCAGCTCTTTTACCTGTAAAACAACCCCCCAAACAGTAAAACCCACCCACCACCCACACAACCAACCCCCCAAATAAAATACTATCTAAAAAAACTTAAGCTCCCCATTGCCCCGAAAATGGCATTTGGATGGGAATTGCCCTTAAAAGGGCAGTTAGTTCTTTTGCAGGCCCAAAGTCCCTAACCTAAAAATAAAACCCACCCAATACACCCTTAAAAAACTTAACACTAACCCCATGAAGACTGACTTACCGGGAGAAGTCTTCATCCAAGCTGGGTCGAAGTACTCAACGAAGCCGGGAGAAGTCTTCATCCAAGCTGGGCGAAGTGGTCCTCCAGACGGGCAGAAGTCTTCATCCAGACAGCATCTTCTATCTTCATCCATCCAGCGAGGAGCAGGTCCATCTTCAAGACATCCGACGCGGAGCATCCTTTTCATCCGACGATTAAAGATGAATTAAGGTACCTTTAAGTGACGTAATCCAAGATGGCGTCCCTTAGATTCCGATTGGCTGATAGAATTCTATCAGCCAATCAAATTAAGGTAGAAAAAATCCTATTGGCTGATCCAATTAGCCAATAGGATTGAGCTTGAATTCTATTGGCTGATTGGAACAGCCAATAGAATGCGAGCTCAATCCTATTGGCTGATTGCATCAGCCAATAGGATTTTTTCTACCTTAATTCCGATTGGCTGATAGAATTCTATCAGCCAATCAGAATCTAAGGGACACCATGTTGGATGACGTCACTTAAAGGTACCTTCATTCATCTTTAGTCGCCGTATGAAGAGGATGCTCCGCGTCAGATGTCTTGAAGATGGACCTGCTCTGCGCTAGATGGATAAAGAGAGAAGATGCCGTCTGGATGAAGACTTCTGCCTGTCTGGAGGACCACTTCGCCCCACTTGGATGAAGACTTCTCCCAGCTTCATTGAGGACTTCGGCCCGTCTTAGATGAAGACTTCTCACGGTAAGTCGATCTTCATGGGGTTAGTGTTTTTTTAAGGGTGTATTGAGGGGGTTTTATTTTTAGGTTAGGGACTTTGGGCCTTCAAAAGAGCTAACTGCTTTTTTAAGGGCAATGCCTATCCAAATGCCCTTTTCAGGGCAATGGGGAGCTTAGGTGTTTTAGATAGTATTTTATTTGGGGGGTTGGTTGTGTGGGTGGTGGGTTTTACTTTTGGGGTGGTTGTTTGTATTTTTTTTAAAGGTAAAAGAGCTGATTACTTTGGGGCAATGCCCCGCAAAAGGACCTTTTAAGGTATATTGGTAGTTTAGTTTAGGCTAGGGGTTTTTGTTATTTTTGGGGGGCTTTTTTATTTTGATAGGGCTATTAGATTAGGTGTAATTAGTTTAAATATCTGCAATTTGTTTTAATTTTCTGTAATTTAGTGTTTGTTTTTTTTGTACTTTAGCTAATTTAATTTAATTGATTTAATTGTTGTTAATTTAGTTAATTTATTTTATTATAGTGTAGTGTTAGGTGTTAGTGTAACTTAGGTTAGGTTTTATTTTACAGGTAAATTTGTATTTATTTTAGCTAGGTAGTTATTAAATAGTTAATAACTATTTAATAACTAGTCTACCTAGTTAAAATAAATACAAACTTGCCTGTAAAATAAAGATAAATCATAAGCTAGATACAATGTAACTATTAGTAATATTGTAGCTAGCTTAGGGTTTATTTTATAGGTAAGTATTTAGTTTTAAATAGGAATAATTTAGTTAATGATAGGAATATTTAGTTAGATTTATTTAAATTATATTTGTTAGGGGGTGTTAGGGTTAAACTTAGGTTTAGGGGTTAATAACTTTAATATAGTGGCGGCGATGTTGGGGGCGGCAGATTAGGGGTTAATAAATGTAGGTAGGTGGAGGCGATTTTAGGGACGGCAGATTAGGGGTTAATAATATTTAACTAATGTTTGCGAGGCGGGAGTGCAGCGGTTTAGGGGTTAATATGTTTATTATAGTGGCGGCGACGTTGGGGCGGCAGATTAGGGGTTAATAAGTGTAGGTAGGTTGCGGCGACATTGGGGGTGGCAGATTAGGGGTTAATAAATATAATGTAGGTGTCGGCGATGTTGGGGGCAGCAGATTAGGGGTTCATAAATATAATGTAGGTGGCGGCTGTGTCCGGAGCGGCAGTTTAGGGGTTAAAAAAATGTATTTTAGTGTTTGTGATGCTGGAGGGCTTCGGTTTAGGCGTTAATAGGTAGTTTATGAATGTTTAGTGTACTTTTTAGCACTTTAGTTATGAATTTTATGTTACGGCGTTACACCATAAAACTCATAACTACTGACTTTCAAATGCGTTAGAAATCTTGACAGGATAGGGTGTACTGCTCGCTTTTTGGCCTCCCAGGACAGACTCGTAATACCAGCGCTATGAAAGTCCCATAGAAAATTTTTTTTACGAAGATTACGTAAGTCGTTTTGCTGTAAGGCCAAAAAAGTGTGCGATGACCCTAAACCTGCAAGACTCGTAATACCAGCGGTAGTAAAAAAACAGTGTTAACACCTGTTAATGCTGCTTTTTCAGCTACCGCAAAACTCATAATCTAGGCCTTTATTAGGTAGCTTGCTATGTGGATGAATGGCGGATTAGGTCTTAATAGTTTAATTAGGCATATTGCAATGAGGCGGTTGACATATTAGGGGTTAATATACTTTATTAGTTATTGCGGTGGGGGATTGCGGTTGATAGGTAGATATTGCGCATATGTTAGGTAATAGTTTATATTTTTAGGGAGTTACGGTGCTCACATTTTTAGCGTAAGACTAGCTGCGTCTGCCTATGCGTGGCGAGGTGAAAATGGAGTAAAATTTCTCAATTTACATCACATAAGTCCTTGCGCTGAATATGTGATACCAACTTGCGAAGCGGTTCTATGTTAGCCAATGCCGCATATGTAATCTCACCCATATTCTCACTTTCTCACACACACATCCTATTTTTCACTCATATTCTCACTATCTAATACACACAAACTCTCTTATACACAATTGTTTTCCAGTTACTATGGAGGTAGCACATTTATTATTGTAGCACCCCTACTTCGTAAAGACACTAACAGCCATACCTTTCCAAGATAGTTGTTTACATATCCTATGCTACAGCAGGACAATCATAAAGAAGGAAAGTAGAAAAATGTAAATATGATACCCTCTGCCATCTCCACTGTGCAGCCATTGAGAGGGTTAAAGCTAAAGTTGCTAAAAAAACAAAAACTAAGGCCTAGATTACGAGTTTTGCGGTAAGCTAAAAAGCAGCGTTAACAGGTGCTAACACTGCTTTTTTACTACTGCTGGTATTACGAGTCTTGCAGGTTTAGGGGCACCGCACACTTTTTTGGTCTTACCGCAAAACGACTTACGTAAACTTTGTAAAGTCTTTTTCTATGGACTATCATAGCGCCGGTATTACGAGTCTGTCCTGGGAGGTCAAAAAGTGAGCGGTACACCCTACCCTGTCAAGATTTCTAACGCATTTGAAAGTCAGTAGTTATGAGTTTTATGGTGTAACGCCGTAACATAAAATTCATAACTAAAGTGCTAAAAAGTACACTAAACATTCATAAACTACCTATTAACTACCCTGTCAAGATTTCTAACACATTTGAAAGTCAGTAGTTATGAGTTTTATGTTACAACGTGGTAGCATAAAACTCATAACTAAAGTGCTAAAACGTACACTAACACCCATAAACTACCTATTAACCCCAAAACCGAGACCCTCCCGCATGGCAAACACTAAAATAAAATTATTAACCCCTAATTTGCTGCTCCGGACATCACTGCCACTAGAATAAACATATTAACCCCTAAACCGCCGCAGTCCGGCATCGCAAACACTAGTAAAATATTAATAAGCCCAATCTGCTGCCCCTAACATCGCCGCCACCTACATTATACTTATTAACCCCTAATCTTCCCGGACATCGCCACAACCTACATTATATTTATTAACCCATAATCTGCCTCCCTCAATGTCGCCGCAACCTACCTACACTTATTAACCCCTAATATGCCACCCACAACATCGCCCCCACTATAATAAACATATTAACCCGTAAACTGCTGCACTTCCGCATCGCAAACACTAGTTTAATATTATTAACCCCTTCTGCCACCCCCAACGTCACTGCCACTATACTAAATGTATTAACCCCTAAACCTAAGTCTAACCCTAACACCCCCTAACTAAAATATAATTTAAATAAATCTACATAAAATTCCTATCATTAACTAAATTATTCCTATTTAAAACTAAACACTTACCTATAAAATAAACCCTTAGCTAGCTACAATATAACTAATAATTACATTGTATCTAGCTTAGGGATAATTTTTATTTTACAGGCACGTTTGTATTTATTTTAACTAGGTAGAATAGTTACTAAATAGTTATTAACTATTTAATAACTACCTAGTTAAAATAAATACACATTTACCTGTAAAATAAAACCTAATCTAAGTTGCAATAACACCTAACACTACACTACAATTAAATAAATTAACTAAATTAAATACAACTAAATAAATTAAATTAAATTAGCTAAAGTACAAAAAAAAAACTAAATTACAGAAAATAATAAACAAATTACAAGATATTTAAACTAATTACACCTAATCTAATAGCCCTATCAAAATACCCCCCCCCCAAAGTTAAAAAAAAACCCTAGCCTAAACTAAACTACCAATAGGGCCTTTTGCGGGGCATTGCCCCAAAGTAATCAGCTCTTTTACCTGTAAAAATACAAACAACCCCCAACAGTAATATCCACCGCCCACACAACCAACCCCCCAAATACAATACTATCTAAAAAAAACTAAGCTTCACATTGCCCTGAAAAGGGCATTTGGATGGGCATTGCCCTTAAAAGGGCAGTTAGCTCTATTGCAGCCCAAAGCCCTAACCTAAAAATAAAACCCACCCAATAAACCCTTAAAAAAACCTAACACTAATCCCCTGAAGATCGACTTATTGTTCTGAAGATCTGACATCCATCCTCAAGGAAGCGGCAGACGTTTTCATCCAATCTGGCCAAAGTCCTCAACGAAGCCGGGAGAAGTCTTCATCCAAGCTGGGCGAAGTGGTACTCCAGATGGGCAGAAGTCTTTATCCATCCAATGTGAAGCGGCTCCATCTTCAAGATATCTGACGCGAAGCATCCTCTTCATCCGACGAACTAACGACGAAAGATGGTTCCTTTAAGTGACGTCATCCAAGATGGCATCCCTTAGATTCAGGTAGAAAAAATCCTATTGGTTGATGCAATCCAGTGATGTGCAGTCAATAGAGGCAGGTGAGGCAGTGCTTCACCTTTCATATGGGCAAAAACATATATTTTTTTATTGGCTTTAAAAAAAAAATTACAATTTTTTTCCCCCAGCATTTTTTTTTTCACAGCTACATGTTGTGCAATGGAGAGGCACAATCAGGTCTGCCTACCATGCTGCGCCACCTACTGGATGAAATTGGTTAAGATCATTGCATGGCCCATTAACTGCTTATTTGAGGCAGTCCTATTTGGGCTGACCCAATCCAGTGAGAGACATTAGTAAGTGGAACTTAGGGTTGGGGCTGGATGTTAAATCATATAAAACAAAACAAAAATGAAAAAAAAACAACTTTAATTTATTTTGTTGCTGTCCTGTGAAGCTGCAAGCTTTGCTAAAGTGAAAAATAGAGTTCTGTTCTTTCCCTCTAAGTGCAGTGGAATGTGTTACTGCAGCCAGGAAGAGATGCAGTGACCAGTGTATTAGCCACATTTTATTAAAGTAAGTGCTGCAGCTTTAGATTTTGCTGAAAGGGATTCTGTTCGTGAAAATTATAATTTAATGAATGTGGTTTAGTGTTTTTTGTTTTTTTACTCTTTTACAGCACTTTAAGGATCATTTTTGTATTTTGTTTACTCAAAATTTACACCCACCCACTACCTTAGCAGCTTGCCTCTGTAATGCACACTAATTTATAGTCTCACTTTATGAACTCTCTGTAGCTCTGCTGTTTTATTACTTTAAAATGCAGTGGTCCCTCTCCCCCCCGTGTGTGTGTGTCTCTCTCTCTCTATCTATCTATCCATCTCTCTCATTATGTGTGGTTCTCCTACATGGTTTCTTTCTCTCTCTGTCTCTCTTCCTCCCCCTCTGACTCTCTCATCCCTTATGTGTCTCTCTAACCATCTGTGTGTGATTGTGTCTCTCTTTTTCTCTAACCATCTGTGTGTGATTGTGTCTCTCTCTCTCTCTTTCTCTCTCTCTAACTCTCTGTGTGTGATTATGTCTCTCCATCTTTCTCTCTCTCTCTAACCCTCTGCGTGTGATTG
Organism: Bombina bombina; assembly: GCF_027579735.1. NCBI lineage: Eukaryota > Metazoa > Chordata > Amphibia > Anura > Bombinatoridae > Bombina > Bombina bombina. The sequence goes on along the minus strand of NC_069501.1, from coordinate 1,262,087,716 downwards.
TGTCTCTTTATCTCTCTCTAACCCTCTATGTGTGATTGTGTCTCTTTCTCTCTTTCTAACCCTCTGTGTGTGATTGTGTCTCTCTCTCTCTCTGTCTCTCTCTATAACCCTATGTGTGTGATTGTGTCTCTCTCTCTCTTTCTCTCTCTCTCTAACCCTCTGTGTATGATTGTGTCTCTCTCTCTTTCTCTCTCTCTCTCTCTCTCTCTCTAACCCTCTGTGTGTGATTGTGTCTCTTTCTCTCACTCTAACCCTCTGTGTGTGATTGTGTCTCTTTCTCTCTCTCTAACCCTCTGTGTGTGATTGTGTCTCTCTCTCTTTCTCTCTCTCTAACCCTCTGTGTGTGATTGTGTCTCTCTCTCTCTAACCCTATGTGTGTGATTGTGTCTCTCTCTCTCTTTCTCTGTCTATCTAACCATCTGTGTGTGATTGTGTCTCTCTCTTTCTCTAACCATATGTGTGTCATTGTGTCCCTCTCTCTCTTTCTCTCTCTCTAATTCTCTGTGTGTGATTGTGTCTCTCCATCTTTCTCTCTCTCTCTAACCCTCTGCGTGTGATTTTGTCTCTTTCTCTCTCTCTAACCCTCTGTGTGTGATTGTGTCTCTCTCTCTTTCTCTCTCTCTAACCCTCTGTGTGTGATTGTCTCTCTCTCTCTATAACCCTATGTGTGTGATTGTGTCTCTCTCTCTCTTTCTCTGTCTCTCTAACCATCTGTGTGTGATTGTGTGTCTCTCTCTCTCTATCTATCCATCTCTCTCCTTATGTGTTGTTCTCCCTCATGGTCTCTTTCTCTCTCTGTCTCTCTTCCTCCCCCTCTGACTCTCTCATCCCTTATGTGTCTCTCTAACCCTCTGTGTGTGATTGTGTCTCTCTCTTTCTCTAACCATCTGTGTGTGATTGTGTCTCTCTCTCTTTCTCTCTCTCTCTAACCCTCTGCGTGTGATTGTGTCTCTTTCTCTCTTTCCAACCCTCTATGTGTGATTGTGTCTTTTTCTCTCTTTCTAACCCTTTGTGTGTGATTGTGTCTCTCTCTCTCTAACCCTCTGTGTGTGATTGTGTCTCTCTCTCTATAACCCTATGTGTGTGATTGTGTCTCTCTCTATTTCTCTCTCTCTCTAACCCTCTGTGTATGATTGTGTCTCTCTCTCTCTTTCTCTCTCTCTCTCTCTAACCCTCTGTGTGTGATTGTGTCTCTTTCTCTCACTCTAACCCTCTGTGTGTGATTGTGTCTCTTTCTCTCTCTCTAACCCTCTGTGTGTGATTGTGTCTCTCTCTCTTTCTCTCTCTCTAATCCTCTGTGTGTGATTGTGTCTCTCTCTCTATAACCCTATGTGTGTGATTGTCTCTCTCTCTCTCTTTCTCTCTCTCTCTCTCTAACCATCTGTCTGTGATTGTGTCTCTCTCTCTTTCTCTCTCTCTAACCCTCTATATATGATTGTGTCTCTCTCTATCTCTCTCTATCTCTCTTTCTCTCTCTAACCCTCTTTGTGTGATTGTGTCTCTCTCTCTTTCTATCTCTCTCTAACCCTCTGTGTGTGATTGTGTCTCTTTCTCTCTCTCTAACCCTCTGTGTGTGATTGTGTCTCTCTCTCTCTAACCCTCTTTGTGTGATTGTGTCTCTCTCTCTCTCTTTCTCTTTCTCTAACCCTCTGTGTGTGATTGTGTCTCTCTATTTCTCTTTCTCTAACCCTCTGTGTGTTATTGTGTCTCGTTCTCTCTCTCTAACCCTCTGTGTGTGATTGTGTCTCTTTCTCTCTCTAAACCTCTGTGTGTGATTGTGTCTCTCTCTCTATAACCCTATGTGTGTGATTGTGTCTCTCTCTCTCTCTTTCTCTCTCTCTCTAACCCTCTGTGTGTGATTGTGTCTCTCTCTCTGTCTCTCTCTAACCCTCTGTGTGTGATTGTGTCTCTCTTTAACTCTCTCTCTAATCCTATGTGTGTGATTGTGTCTCTCTCTCTTTCTCTCTCTCTCTTTCTCTCTCTCTCTCTAACCCTCTGTGTGTGATTGTGTCTTTCTCTCTTTCTCTCTCTCTCTAACCCTCTGTGTGTGATTGTGTCTGTCTCTCTCTTTCTCTCTCTAACCCTCTGTGTGTAAATTTGTGTCTATCTTTCTCTCTCTCTGTAACCCTCTGTGTTAGATTCTCTCTCTCTCTCTCTCTCTCTCTCTCTCTCTCTCTCTCTCTCTCTCTCTCTCTCTCTCTCTCTCTCTCTCTCTCTCTCTCTCTCTCTCTCTCTCCCTCCTGGATGGCCTCTCACAACCTAAAAATAAATATGTCCAAGACTGAACTACTTCTAATTCCCCCCTCTAGCTCCACTCCAGTCTCTAATTTTTCTATCACTGTTGGCGGCACCACTATCTCCCCATCACCCCAAGTCCGCTGCCTCGGAGTCACGCTTGACTCAAATCTGTCCTTCATTCCCCACATCCAACTGCTCTCTTCATCCTGCCGCAACCACCTACGCAATATCTCCAAAATTCGCCCATTTCTGAGTGCTGAAACTACCAAACAGCTCATCCACTCCCTGGTAATTTCCCGACTTGACTACTGTAACAACTTACTAACTGGCCTCCCTCTCTCCCGCCTCTCTCCCCTCCAATCCATCCTAAATGCATCTGCCAGACTAATCCACCTCTCTCGATGCTCTGTTTCTGCTGCGCCTCTCTGTGAGTCCCTTCACTGGCTCCCCATTCATAACAGAGTTAAATTCAAAATTCTCACCCTGACCTACAAAGCTCTCACCAATGCTGCCCCACCCTACCTGTCCTCACTCATCAACAAATATACTCCTGCCCGTCCCCTAAGATCCAACAATGACCTGCTTCTTGCATCCTCTACCATCACCTCCTCTCATTCTAGACTACAGGACTTCTCTCGTGCGGCACCAACCCTCTGGAACGCACTTCCTCAAGATGTCAGACTTGCCCCTAACCTCTCCTCCTTTAAACGTTCCCTAAAGACCTTTCTGTTCAGGGAAGCTTATCACCCGACTTATTAACAAACTAACCAATTAACCAACAGTTGCCCTCTATCTACTCACTAATATCATTCCCACCTCTGCAGTCCCCACCTCCTGTTTCCAATCCTCCTACCCATCTAGATTGTAAGTTCCCACGGGAACAGGGCCCTCAATTCCCCCTGTATTTGTCTGTAAAATTTTGTGTCTTATCGTATTGTTTCTCCACTGTACTGTTATCCTTGTACCCATGGGCAGCGCTGCGGAATCTGTTGGCGCTTTATAAATAAAGAATAATAATAATAATCTATACTGATCACAAGAACATCGAGTATCTACAAACAAATAGAACTCTCTCCGCGAGACAAGTTCGTTGGAGTCGCTAGATTCCATTATATCATTGTTCACCGTCCAGGTTCTCGTAATGGAAAGGCTGACGCTCTATCTCGACTGCCTGTCTCTCTAGCATCACTTTCTAAACCCTCAACTGTAATAACAACAGAACAAATCATTGCCTTAAATGGCACCATTCAGGACCAAATACGTACTGCCCAAGAAAATGATACCGACCTTCCTCGTTTGTCCCTGAGAAAGGATACTGATAATCTGCATTATCATGATGATCTCTTATATATTCCTCCAACTGAACAAGACAAGGTAATCCATCTAGTACATGATACACTACTTGCTGGACATCCTAGCAGTAAGAAAACAGCGGAACTTCTACAACGCTCTTTTTGGTGGCCTAGGATGATTGACAAGATTTCTGCTTACATTAGATCATGTCCTACCTGTCTTCAAACTAAACCTCAGAAACATAAACCATATGGGTTGCTTCTATCTTTACCCATACCCTCTTCACCATGGTCTGAAGTAGCTATGGACTTTATCGTCGAATTGCCTAAATCCTCTAATCACACCACAATCCTCATTGTCGTAGACCATTTCACTAAAATTGTACATTTTATTCCTACGTCTAAATTACCTTCAGCTTCTTTAACTGCTCAATTGTTCCTCACCAACATTGTAAAACTACATGGACTTCCTAAATCAATTACTACAGACAGAGGATCCCAATTCACATCCAGATTCTGGAGACAATTGTGCACAACTCTTGGGATCACAAGGAACCTATCCTCTGCCTACCACCCACAATCCAACGGCCAGACAGAAAGGGTAAATCAGGTACTTGAGCAATATTTAAGATCTTATTGTTCTCACCAACAAACATCCTGGTTTGATTACCTACCCTATGCTGAGTTCACATATAATAACACAATCAACTCATCTACTAAAAACACTCCATTTTTTGCAAATTATGGATTCAATCCTGCCTTTCATCCATTTTCAAATCTTTCAGGCAACTTAGTGTCTGTTCAAGAACTCACTAACAGCCTCTCGCAGATCCACACCAACCTCAAAACTAATATCGCTGAAGCTCAAGGACAACAAAAACATTACTACGATCTTAGACATAGTAAACCACCTGAGTACAAAAAGGGTGATAAAGTTTGGTTGTCAACCAAACATCGACGATTAAATGCTCCCAGTAAGAAAATAACTTCCTTATTCATTGGTCCCTATCAAATTACTCGTGTAATTAACAGTAATGCTGTTACATTGGATCTCCCTAGTGAATTACGAATTCATCCGACGTTTCACGTCTCCTTACTGAAGCCCTATACTCTCATTAGGGGTGAACCATTACCACTCAAACATTCCGTTATCACTGATCAACTTGACTATGAGGTCGCTGACATTTTGGACTCAAGAAAACGAGGGAGACTTCTTGAATACTTGGTTCATTGGAAGGGTTACTCTCATGATGAGGACTCCTGGGAACCCTCCACGAATCTTTCTGCCGATCGCTTGGTTGCCTTGTTTCATAACAGACACCCTGATAGACCCTCTCCTTGAACCCTGGAGGGTTTCCTTTTGAGTGGGGGTACTGTCATGCATATACCTTTAAGGAGATTGATCACCTGCTTGCATCCTCCCTATAAAGCCTTACCTTTCCCATAATTCATTGCTTGGTAATTTGAATCCTTGCTAGATTCACTAGCTGCTCTTTTGCCCAGCCATTTCCTGAAATGAGGATTATCCTTTTGTATCTTTATCTTCCATTTGGATACAACATATCATTTCTTGCTAATACTGTGAGTATTTTGGGACTTCCACTAAGAAAGACTTTTACTCTAACTGCATAATTCTACAAATATGTGTAACTACGAACTAAAGGGATCATTCTAAACTTTGTTGCAAATGTTACCTATCTAATTTCATCAGCTAACCCCCTGGTTCAGCTGCACAGCTTCAGTTGCAATTACCATTGTTTTTCAGTCTCACTATTTCCTTCCACTGTAGCGCCGGATCTACTTTTCTGTGTTGTAGTCACACAGCCTGCTCTCTCCACTCTGTCTCAGAGCAGCACCGGAGCATAACGTTCCTCTCACTCTCTCTCGATCTGTTCAAGTCTCCAAGTTATAAACTAACAAAAGTAAGTACCGGACATACAGTTAATCCTATCACTCTGTCACATATGCAGACTTAAGTTATGTGTACACATTGGTTAATCGGTTCAGAAACGTTCACTCTTAATTACCTTTACAATGTAACTTACCTTGTAACAATTGTTGCTGTTAAATAGTGTGCTGCCAGAAGTGATTTACCAGTCTAGTTCTTATAAACACTTCTAAAACACTACTTATATAGTAATTGCTTGCTTCACAAATTCTGGATTATTTCAGTCATATTTCAGATCTGAATCAAGCTACAAAAAACATAATTTGAACGCATAAATATATTATGTTAACCAAGTTCTTTTGTATCTCTCATCTGCAAAAATAGATCCAACACTGCTGCTTAGCATTACACTCTCTCTAACCCTCTGTGTGTGATTGTCTCTCTCTCTCTCTCTTTCTCTCTCTCTTTCTATCTCTCTCTTTAAACCTCTGTGTGTGATTGTGTCTCTCTCTATTTCTCTCACTCTCTCTAACCCTCTGTGTGTGATTGTCTCTCTCTCTCTTTCTCTCTCTCTCTAACCCTCTGTGTGTGATTGTCTCTCTCTCTCTCTTTCTCTCTCTCTCTCTCTAACCCTCTGTGTGTGATTGTGTCTCTCTCTCTTTTTCTCTCCCTCTATCTCTAACCCTCTGTTTGTGATTGTGTCTCTCTCTCTTTCTCTCTCACTCTAACCCTCTGTGTGTAATTGTGTCTCTCTCTCTTTCTCTCTCTATTTAACCCTCTGTGTGTGATTGTGTCTCTCTCTCTTTTTCTCTCCCTCTATCTCTAACCCTCTGTTTGTGATTGTGTCTCTCTCTCTTTCTCTCTCACTCTAACCCTCTGTGTGTAATTGTGTCTCTCTCTCTTTCTCTCTCTATTTAACCCTCTGTGTGTGATTGTCTCTCTCTCTCTCTAACCCTCTGTGTATGATTGTGTCTCTCTCTCTTTCTCTCTCTCTCTAGCCCTCTGTGTGTGATGTGTGTGACTGTGTCTCCCTCTCTTTCTCTCTTTCTAACCCTCTGTGTCTGATTGTGTCTCTCTCTCTCTCTCTATCTCTCTCTCTCTCTCTCTCTCTAACCCTCTGTGTGTGATTGTGTCTCTCTCTCTTTCTCTCCCTCTCTAACCCTCTGTGTGTAATTGTGTCTCTCTCTCTCTCTCTATTTAACCCTCTGTGTGTGATTGTGTCTCTCTCTCTCTTTCTCTTTCTCTCTCTCTAACATTCTGTGTGTGATTCTCTCTCTCTCTCTCTCTCTCTCTCTCTCTCTCTAACCCTCTGTGTATGATTGTGTCTCTCTCTCTTTCTCTCTCTCTCTAACCCTCTGTGTGATTGTGTCTCCCTCTCTTTCTCTCTCTCTTTAACCCTCTGTGTGTGATTGCCTCTCTCTCTCTCTCTCTCTCTCTCTCACCATCTGTGTGTGATTGTGTCTCTCTCTAACCCTCTGTGTGTGATTGTGTCTCACTCTCTCTTTCTCTCTCTCTCTCTCTCTCTCTCTCTCTCTCTCTCTAACCCTCTGTGTGTGATTGTGTCTCTCTCTTTTTCTTTTTCTCTCTCTCTCTCTAAACCCTCTGTGTGTCATTGTGTGTGTCTCTCTCTCTTTCTCTAACCCCTTGTGTATGATTGTGTTTCTCTCTCTTTCTCTCTCTCTAACCCTCTGTGTGTGATTGTGTCTGTCTCTTTCTCTCTCTCTCTAACCATCTGTGTGTGATTGTGTCTCTCTCTCTCTCTCTAAACCTCTGGGTGTGATTATCTCTCTCTCTCTCTTTCTCTCTCTCTCTAACCCTCTGTGTGTGATTGTGTCTCTCTCTCTTTCTCTCTCTCTCTCTCTCTCTCTCTCTCTCTCTCTCTCTCTCTCTCTCTCTCTCTCTCTCTCTCTCTCTCGCTCTCTCTAACACTCTGTGTGTGATTGTCTCTCTCTCTCTCTCTCTCTCTCTCTAAAACTCTAAAACTCTGTGTGTGATTGTGTCTCTCTCTCTTTCTCTCTCACTCTCTCTCTCTAACCCTCTGTGTGTGACTGTGTCTCTCTCTCTTTCTCTAACACTCTGTGTGTGATTGTGTCTCTCTCTCTCTAAACCTTTATGTGTGATTGTGTCTCTCTCTCTTTTTCTCTCTCTCTAACCCTCTGTGTGTGATTGTGCCTCTCTCTCTCTCTCTAACCCTCTGTGTGTGATTGTGTCTTTATCTCTATCTTTTTATCTCTCTCTCTCTCTCTCTCTCTCTCTCTCTCTCTAACCCTCTGTGTGTGAATGTGTCTCTCTCTCTTTCT